>NW_016808004.1:2010051-2017670 GCF_001698545.2 Rhinopithecus bieti | reverse complement strand
TGACAAATGGGATCTAATTAAACTAAAGAGCTTCTGCACAGCAAAAGAAATTACCATCAGAGTGAACAGGCAACCTACAGAATGGGAGAAAATTTTTACAATCTACCCATCTGACAAAGGGCTAATATCCAGAATCTACAAAGAACTTACACAAATTTACAAGAAAAAATCAACCCTATCAAAAAGTGGGCAAAGGATATGAACAGACACTTCTCAAAGGAAGACATTTATGCAGCCAACAGACACATGAAAAAATGCTCATCATCACTGGCCATCAGAGAAATGCAAATCAAAACCACAATGAGATACTATCTCACACCAGTTAGAATGGCAGTCATTAAAAAGTCAGGAAACAACAGGTGCTGGAGAAGATATGGAGAAATAGGAATGCTTTTACACTGTTGGTTGGACTGTAAACTAGTTCAACCATTGTGGAAGACAGTGTGGTGACTCCTCAAGGATCTGGAACTAGAAATACCATTTAACCCAGCCATCCCATTACCGGGCATATACCCAAAGGATTATAAATCATGCTGCTATAAAGACACATGCACACATATGTTTATTGTGGCACTATTCACAATAGCAAAGACTTGGAACCAACCCAAATGTCCATCAATGATAGATTGGATTAAGAAAATGTGGCACATATACACTGTGGAATACTATGCAGCCATAAAAAAGGATGAGTTCATGTCTTTGGTAGGGACATGGATGAAGCTAGAAACTATCATTCTGAGCAAACTATCGCAAGGACAGAAAGCCAAACACCACTTGTCCTCTCTCATAGGTGGGAATTGAACAATGAGAACACTTGGACACAGGGTGGGGAACATTATACACTGGGGCCTGTCGGGTAGGGAGAGGGGGGTGGGATAGCATTAGGAGATATACCTAATGTAAATGACGAGTTAACGGGTGCAGCACACCAACATGGCACATGTATACATATGTAACAAACGTGCACATTGTGCACATGTACCCTAGAACTTAAAGTATAATAATAAAACAAACAAACAACAGACCCAGTGATATGTTGCCTACAAGAAATGCATTGTACCTACAAAGGCACACATAGACTAAAAATAAAGAGATGTAAAAAGATGTTCCAGGTCAATGGAAACCAAAAAAGAGCAGGACTGGCTATATTTATATCATACAAAATAGATTTCAGGATAAAAACTTTAGAGAGACAAAGCTATTATATAATGATAAAAGGGTCAGTTCAGCAAGAAGATATAACAATTGTAAATATATACACATCCAACACTGGAGGACCCTGCTTGCAGCATTGGACAGACCATCCAGACAGAAAATCAACAAAGAAACATTGGACTTAATACGTATTATAGACCAAATGGACCTAATAGATACTTACAGAACGTTTCATCTAATAGTTGCAGAATACACATTCTGCTCAGCACATGGATCATTCTCAAGGATGGACCATGTTAGACCACAATACAAGTCTTTAAAAAAATTTTTGGCTGGGCGCGGTGGCTCATGTCTCTAATCCCAGCACTTTGGGAGGCTGAGGCAGGTGGATCATGAGGTCAGGAGATTGAGACCATCCTAGTTAACATGGTGAAACCCCATCTCTACTAAAAATACAAACAAATTAGCCGGGCATTGTGATGGGTGCTTGTAGCCCCAGCTACTTGGGAGGCTGAGGCAGGAGAATGGAGTGAACCCAGGAGGCCAAGCTTGCAGTGAGCCGAGATTGCACCACTGCACTCCAGCCTGGGTGACAGAGTGAGACTCCGTCTAAAAAAAAAACTTTTAATTGAAATCATATCAAGTATCTTCTCTGACCACAATGGAATAAAACTAAAAAACAATAACAGAGGAATTTTGGAAACTATACAAACACATGGGAATTAAGTAATATGCCTCGAATGACCAGTGGGCTATTGAAGAAATTAAGAAGGAAATTGAAAAATTTATTGAAACAAATGATAATGGGAATACAACATACCAAAACCTATGGGATATATTGAAAGCAGTCTTAAGAGGTTTGCAAAAGCAAACTAAACCCAAAATTAGTAGAAGAAAAGAAATAATAAAGATCAGAAGAGAAATAAATAAAAGTGAAATGAAGAAAGCAATACAAAAGATCAATAAAACAAAAAGTTGGTTTTTTGAAAAGATAAAATCAACAAACTTTTAACCAGACCTAGTTAGAGGAAAAAAGACCCAAATAAATAAAATCAGAGACGAAAAAGGAGACATTACAACTGATACTGCAGAAACTCAAAGGATCATTAGTGGCTACTGTGAACAACTATATGATTTCCAATAGGCTGGAAAACCTAGAGGAAATGGATACATTCCTAGACATGTACAACCTACCAGGATTGAACCATGAAGAAATCCAAAACCCGCACACACCAATAACAAGTAAGAAGATCAAAGCTGTAATAAGAAGTTTCCTGGCAAAGAAAAGCCTGAGACCCTGTGGCTTTAATGCTAAATTCTATCAAACATTTAAATAAGAACTAATACCAGGCCAGGTGGTGTGGCTCATGCCTATAATCCCAGCACTTTGGGAGGCTGAGGTGCGGAGAGCACTTGAGCTCAGGAGTTCAAGACCAGCCTGGGCAACATGGAGAAGCTCCGTCTCTACTGAAAATACAAAAATTAGCTGGGTGTGGTGGTGCATGCCTGTAGTCCCAGTTAGTTGGGAGGCTGAGATAGGAGGATCACCTGAACCCTGGAGGCAGAGGCCACGTGAACCATGATCACCCCATTTCACTCCAGCCTAGGTGACAGAGCAAGACCCTGTCTCAAATGACAACAACAAGAAAGAACTAATACCAATCCTACTCAAACTATCCTGAAAAATTGAGGGGGGAATACTTCCAAAAATACTAAGAGGCCAGTATTATTATTATACCAAAACCAGACAAAAACACATCAAAGAAAACTATGGACCATATCCTTGATGAACATTGTTGCATTATATCGACAGAATTAAGGAAAAAACATATAATAGTTTCAATTGATGCTGAAAAAGCATTTGATGGAATTCAACATCTGTGCATGATAAACATCTCAACACAATAAAAGCCTTATATAACAGACCCACTGCTAGTATCGTACTGAGTGGGTAAAACCTGAAAGCCTTTCCTCCAAAATCTGGAACACAACAAGGATGCCCACTTTCACCACTGTTATTCAACATAGTACTGGAAGTCCTAGCTAGAGCAATCAGACAAGAGAAAGAAATAAAGGGCATCCAAATTGGAAAGGAAGAAATAAAATTATCCTTGTTTGCAGATATAGTCTCATATTTGGAAAAACCTGAAGACTCCACCAAAAAAATTGTTAGAACTGATAAACAAATTCAATAAAGTTGCAGCATACAAAATCACCATATAAAAATCAGTAGTATTTCTATATTCTAACAGCGAACTATCTGAAAAAGAAATCAAGAAAGTAATCTCACTTACAATAGCTAAAAATAAACCTAGGATTAACTTAACCAAAGAAGTGAAAGATCTCTATAATGAAAACTATAAAACATTGATGAAAGAAATTGAAGAGGACACACAAAAAAATGGAAAGATATTCCATGTTCATGGATTGGGAGAATTAATATTGTTAAAATGTCCATACTACCTAAAGCAGCCTATAGATTCAATGCAATCCCTATCAAAATACCAGTGACATTCTTAACAGAAATAGAAAAAACAAAACCTAAAATTTATATGGAACCACAAAAGATGCAGAATAGCCAAAGCTACCCTGAGAAAAAAACAAAACTGGAGGAATCACATTATCTGACTTCAAATTTTACTACAAAGCTATATAGTAACCAAAACAGCATCATACTGGCATAAAAACAGACACATAGACCAATGAAACAGAGTAGAGAACTCAGAAACAAATACATACATCTACAGTGAACTCATTTTCAACAAAGATGCCAACAATATAACTGGGGAAAGGACAATCTCTTCAATAAATGGTACTGGGAAAACTACATACCCATATGCAGAAGACTGAAACTAGACCCCTGTCTCTTACCATATAGAAAAATTCAATATGGATTAAAGACTTAAACCTAAGACTTCAAACTATGAAACTACTAAAAGAAAACATTGGAGAAACTTGCCAAGACATTGGATTAGGCAAAGATTTCTTGAGTAATATAATACCCCACAAGCACAGGTAACCAAGAAACATAGACAAATGGGATCACATTAAGTTAAAAAGCTTCTGCACAGCAAAGAAAACAATCAACAGAGAGACAACCCACCGAATAGGAGAAAATATTTGCAAACAACCCATGTGACAAGGGATTAATAACCAGAATGTATAAGAAGCTCAAACAAGTCTGTAGGAAAAAATCTAATAATCTGATTCAAATGGGCAAACTCAGCACCAGAGGAAAGGTTAAAAAATGGGCAAAAGATCTGAATAGACATTTCTAAAAAGAAGACATACAAATGGTAAACAGATATATGAAAAGGTACTCAACACCATTGATCATCAGAGAAATGCAAATCGAAACTACAGTGAGACATCGTCTCACCCCATTTAAAATGGCTTTTATCCAAAAGATAGTCAATAACATGCTGGTAACAACGCTGAGAAAGGGGAACCCTCGTACACTGTTGGTGGGAAGGTAAATTAATATAACCACTATGGAGAACATTTGCAGGTTCCTCAAAAAACTAAAAATAGAGCTAACATATGATCCAGCAATCCCACTGCTAGATATATACCCAAAAGAAAGGGAATCAGTATATTGGAGAAATATCTGCACTTGTGTGTTTATTGCAGTACTGTTTACAATTGCCAAGAATTGGAAGCCACCAAAGTGTCCATCAGCAGACAAATGGATAAAGAAAATGTAGTAAATATACACAAATAAGTACTATTCAGCCATAAAGAGAATGAGATCCTGTCATTTGAAACAACTTGGATGGAACTGAAGGTCATTATGTTACGTGAAATAAGCCAGGTACAGAAAGACAAACTTTGTACGTTCTCATTTATGGAAGCTAAAAATTAAAACAGTTGAACTCATGAGAGATTGAGAGTAGAAAAATGGTTGCCAGAACTTGGATGGAGCTGGAGACTATTATCCTGAGTGAAATAACTCAGGAATGGAAAACCAAACATTGTATGTTCTCACTCATAAGTGGGAGCTAAGTTATGAGGATGCAAAGGCACGAGAATGATACAATGGACTTTGGGGACTTGGGAGAAGGGTGGGTGGGGGGTGAGGGATAAAAGACTGCAAATTGGGTTCAGTGTATACTACTCAGGTGATGGGAGCACCAAAATCTCACAAATGACCACTAACAAACTTATGTAACCAAATACCACCTGTACCCCCAAATCCCATGGAAATAAAAAAATTTCTGGTTGTCAGAGCCTAGGAAGGATAGAGGGGCCAGGCCAGGGGTGGGGGGAAGGGAGACTGGTTAATGGGTACAAATATATAGTTAGATAAATGAAGACTATCTAGTATTTGATAGCACAATAGAGTATAGCCAACAATAAGTTATTGTACATTTTAAAATTACTAAAAGAGCATAATTGCATTGTTTGTAACACAAAGGGTAAATGCTTAAGATGATGGATACCCCATTTATCCTGATATGATTATTATGCATTATATGCCTGTATCAAAATATCTCACATACCCCATAAATATATACACCTACCATGTACCCACAAAAATTAAAAAATAAAAAAAAGCAGATCATGGCTTGCTCTTGCCCAAAAATCTGTAATGCGTCCTTGTTAGCCATAGGATGAATGAACCCACTCTTAGCATGGCGTTCTTGGGCCTTTCTTGTACTGTCTTAGCCCTGTTTCTGGCCTCACCCACTGTTCCTCTCTCCGAAACCTAGCCCTGGGCAACAAGATACAGATACATATCCTGGCCTCTCTTCTCCTCTGTTTGTGCTATTCTCATCCCGGATGCTGCTGCTCTTCCTTTTTTCTGCTCATGGACTTCCTGCTAATCACTCAAGGCCCAACAGAAGTGCCATTTCCTCTGAAACATCTTCACCATCTTTGCCACCTCTGAAAAGCATAACTAAGAACTAATCTGCCTTTCTGCTTCCATTGTTCTTTGTAAAACTTTTTTTTTTTTTTGAGATGGAATCTTGCTCTGTTTCCCAGGCTGGAGTGCAGTGGCAGGATCTCGGCTCACTGCAACCTCCGCCTCCCAGGTTGAAACAATTCTCCTGTCTCAGCCTCCCGAGTAGCTGGGATTGCAGGCACCAGTCACCAATCCCAGCTAATGTTTGTATTTTTAGTAGAGATGGGTTTTCACCATGTTGGCCAGGCTGGTCTCGAACTCCTGACCTCAGGTGATCCACCCACCTCAGCCTCCCAAAGTGCTGAGATTACCAGCACACCTGGCCCTTTGTACAAACTTCTGCTGAGCATTGATTACAGTGAGTCACTTTCTGCTACCTAGTGCCCAACACATGCTGAGTTACTGTTGAACAAATGAGTGAACGGGTGAATGAAAGAATGAATGAGTGAATGCGTTAGTGAAAACCAGGCACACACGGATGGCCAAGGCCTTTTCATGTCTTACCTGGAAAATACAGAAGAGATTGCAGGTGGATTTCAATGTATTGATATGAACATTTGTTGAAGGTCTACTGTATGCCAGGGGGTAGAGTGACAAACATCAGTGTGCTATGGTACCTGCCTTCCAAGAGCCCATCATCTACTAGAAGCTGGCCACAGTGAGACTCGGTGGGGATGCCATCGGAAATAAAAGGTAACCAATTCTCACCAACAAACGCTCACTGCCAAGGAGTGCGCTCTCTGTCTCTGCAGAGTGGAGATCATGCTGGTGTGTGTTGTACATTCACCACAGAAAGCCCTCTGATGTGGGTAGGTGGAGGTGATGTGCATAGATGGTGTCACCTATCTTGATATAGATGGAAGGGACACTGAGGCTGACTGCCCTTCAGAATCTGGTAGCACCAGATGTACCTTCCACGGGATGGATCACCAGGAAACCGGGCTCAGTATCACCCAGGAACCTCACCCCCGTGCGTGATTCCAACACAAAGGGACCTTGTAGAGGGCATTTTTGTGTGGTTTTGTGTTTGTTTCGGATTTGGGAGCTTCCCCTCTGAGTATGGGTGTGTCCTTCCCCCACTCCCAATCTGCACCCAAGCCTGATCCAACTTGAGAACTCAGAAATGGAAGGTGAAGTTTTCAGGCCTGATGGCATTTTATGCCAAAATAACACATCATGAGAACTGATGAAAATTCTGTGCGGGCCAGGAATCCGGAACCCCAGGGAGGGGGAAATTGCTTTATATAAATAGTGTTAAGAGGGGTGAATCCTTGAGTCAGATATTCCAAAAAATCCGAATTCCTCTATGCCCTGAGTCATTCTGTGAGCTGTCCTTTAATAATGTGCGATGAAGTCTGCTGGCCAAGCTGTCATGAGGATGATAATACTTCAAATGTGTGTGGAACTTTCTAGAACATGGTGTGTTTACATGTCTGTTTTCTCATTTGATCCTCACTGAAGTATAGGATCTTGTCACTTTTTTACATACAGGCAATGGAGATTCAGAGAGGTTAAGTAACTTGCCCAAGATTACACAGTATTTTTTTTTTTTTTTTTTTTT
>NW_016808004.1:1990672-2009546 GCF_001698545.2 Rhinopithecus bieti | reverse complement strand
AGCCTCCCGAGTAGCTGGGACTACAGGCACCCGCCTCGTCGCCCGGCTAGTTTTTTGTATTTTTTAGTAGAGATGGGGTTTCACCGTATTAGCCAGGATGGTCTCGATCTCCTGACCTCGTGATCCGCCCGTCTCGGCCTCCCAAAGTGCTGGGATTACAGGCTTGAGCCACCGCGCCCAGCGATTACACAGTATTAAGTGACAGGGCTGAGACTTGAACTTAGCCAGTGAGGAAACACTAAACAAAGCTGGAGGTCACCAAATTTTATTTTACCAGATTCTAACATTATAGATTTCTTACTTCCTTAGGTCATGCCTTTTATACACAGTCAATCCAAAGCCCTATCCTGTGCCATAAATTTATCCTTTACACAGTTAATTTCTCATCTGGTTACACTGTATTTTTTTCTTTCTAATAGTTGTTTTTCTGGCTGTGGCTCATGGCTGTAATCCCAGCACTTTGGGAGGCTGAGGCAGGAGGATTGCTTGAGTCCAGGAGTTTGAGACTCTGGGCAACAGAGTGAGTCTCTACAAAAAAAAAAAAAAAAATGTTTTTTAATTAGCCAGGTATGGTGGTACATACCTGTAGTCCCAACTATTCAAGAGGCTGAGATGGGAGGATCACTTGAGCCCAGGAAGTTGAGGCTGCAGTGAGCTGTGATTGCACCACTGCACTCCAGCTTGGGTGATAGAGTGAGACTATGTCTCAAAAAAAAAAAAATGCTTTCTCTTTCTAATAAGTTATCCCTCATACTTAAAAAATTAATTTGTATTGTATTAATTAATTATTAATTAATTAACCACTAATTTATTAATTGTGCCTACATTTGAAAGTAGAACTTATACCTGGAGCTATTTCCATACTAAAACCTGACGGCATAGAGTGTAGGTGAGACTTGGTAGAAATCTAACTGGCAAGATCTGTTAGGATGAGACTGTAAAGGTTCAGGGCCAGACCAAAGAGTTTCTATCAGCAGTCACAGCATGGAAGTCTTTTTCCTTCAAAACTTTTTATTGGGAAAAAAATTTCAGAACACTTGAAGAAATTGAGAGAATACGATAGACATCATTAAACCCTCTCCCTACATTCAACATTCAGCCATATTTACTTTACCATCTTAACATTCCCATTTTGCAAGTGAGGGACCCAAGGCTCAAAGAGATGAGTGACTTGCCAAGGTCACAGAGCTGGGATGGATAGAAGTGGAATCGAACCCCTATCTACCTAAGGATGGGGCCCTCTTTAGCACTGGTTTTCTAAACACTGGACCCCGACTGATTTTGACTTCCTTGCAGGCTTGCTTCAAAGTCATGACTCTTGGAGCCCAGCTCCTGGTGAGTTGGATTTAGTTGGTTTGGGAATACCAATAGGCAATTAGCACAGATAGGGGACTCCCTAAATCACAGCTGGGTGCCCAGAATGCCTGAATCCAGGCCCAGGCTCCTCGCTGGTTAGATGGGGGCAACATCCATCCCAGCCTCACCCATTGGCTTTGAGGGTCTGATAACGGGAAGGGCAGGGAGAGCCCGCGGCAAATGCTGGTGTTGTGTGGCACAGACCGTAAAGCAAGTGTGCTGCTTAGCCCAGGGCTGAAAGCCAGTGGTCCTGGAATGGCCTTGAAATTGAATTTTTATTTCTCTCCCTTTATCCCATGAGAGTATAGAGACGGGGCAGGTAGTGGTTTTCTTTCCTGCTTTACCCAGTAGGGCAACAGGAGGTCAGAACCACAAAGTGGCCTACCCCAGAGGAGGAGGCAGCCATGGGTGATAGCCAGAGGCTGTGGTTTAACAAATCCAAGTGCAACTGAGTTCAGGCCCTTTCCTAAGCCACAACTGTGGGTTTTCTGGGAAAAACATGGAGCTGGGCAGCAAACTGATGAGGCACCAGAGCTAGGTTGCAAATGGCAAACCAGCAGGCAAGGGTGATCTCAGAAGGCACGCTGTCATCAGCTAGAGGAAGGGAGGCTGTGTGGGAGCGTGGAAAGCTCACAGGATTTGGGGTCAGGCTGCGCTTGAATCCCAGCTCCACTACCTATTAGCTGAGGCAATGTAGGCAAATGATCTCTTGTGCCTTGGTTTCTTCATCTGTAAAACTGGGGTCATGGCAGCACTTGCTTCACAGGGTGAGGACCAAATGTGAAGTGCTACAAGTTTTGTTCTACACGGACCTCTAGGCTGGGTGTCTGGAGGGACGCAGGAGGAGTGTAAGAAGCAGGCCCTGCCTTCAGCAAGTGTGCAGTCTGGCAGTGATATGGTTTGGATCTGTGTCCCCACCCAAATCTCATGTTAAATTGTGATCCTCAGTGTTGGAGATGGGGCCTGTTGGGAGGTGACTGGATCATGGGGGCGGATTTCCCCCTTAGTGCCTTGGTGCTGTTCTCATGATAGTGAGTTCTCACAAAATCAGGTTGTTTAAAAGTGTGAGGCACCTCCCCTCTCTCTCTCTCTTGCTCCTTCTCTGGCCAGGTAAGATGTGCCTGCTTTCCCTTCGTCTTCTGCCATGATTGTAAGTTTCTTGAGGCCTCTCCAGAAGCAAAAGCTGCTATACTTCCTGTATAGCCTATGGAACCATGAGACAGTTAATTCTTTTTTTTTTTTTTTTTGAGATGGAGTCTCACTCCATCATGCAGGCTGGAGTGCAGTGGTGCGATCTCCGCTCACTGCAACCTCCTCCTCCCAGGTTCAAGTGATTCTCCTACCTCAGCCTCAGAAGTAGCTGGGATTACAGGTGTGTGCCATCACACCCAGCTAATATTTTTGCATTTTTTCTTAGAGATGGGGTTTTGCTATGTTGGCCAGGCTAGTCTTGAACTCCTGACCTCAGGTGATTTGCCCACCTCTGCCTCCCAAAGTGCTGGGATTACAGGCATGAGCCACCGCGCCCATCAAGTATTTCATTACAGCAATTCGAGAATGAACAAATACAAGTGGGGAAGGCAAGACTAACTCACAGAACTCTTGGCATTGGTTGGTGCTATGGGTCAAACTTGTTGCATGAATGGAGATGGGAGAAGGAAGAAGAGCTGGGCTGCATATCCAGATGATGCTTCTGGAGGACAGAAGATTTGGGCAGGGCCTGGAAATGTGGTTAGGAGTTCAAAAGGCAGATGATAAAGATTCTCATTCTGGGAGGGAGAGACATCATCAAGGAAATAGTCACAGAAATTAAGATAACACCTATAAGCCTCTTTATATGCCTTGTTTGATCCTCCTAGTAACCTTCTTGAGGTAGGTTTTATGATTGTTATTCCTAATTTATAGGTGAGAAACCTATGCTGAGAGAGGTTCAATAACTTGCCCAGTGTCAGGCTGCTGGTAAATAACTTGTCAGGCTGCTGGTAAATGGCAGAGCTGGGATCCGAACCCAGATTCCAAGGCATGCACACTTAGCCATTATCTATATTCTCCAAAAGCAGGATGTGCAAGAGATGCATATGTGACTGCATTGGCCCATTTCTTTATTTGTCCAGTAAACAATAACTGGGCCCTGCTGTAATGCCAGCCACCCTGGGGTGCTGGGGATGGAAATGAAGGGCAAGGCTCTTGTCCTCTCTCATGGGGCTTTAATACAGTGGGGACAGGACATGTAAGGAAGGAATTGTAGTGCAGCTGGCTCTCTGCTAGAAGCGATTGCAAGGGGAACAACTAGCTCTGTGTTGGAGGGGAGGGAGGTCATAGAAGAAGTTCCAGTGTGTGTGGGAACTGGGTGGGGAGGGGGAGAAAGAGCTTGTCAGGAAGGCTGTTCCAGCGGAGTGAACTGCAGGGTGGGATGGGGTAATGAAGAGGTGGTAGGGATGTAGCAGAGGGAAAGCGGCAGGCAGTAGGAGGTGGGGCAGCAGGGTCTTGAATGCCACACAGAGGCAGGCATTGGACATGGGCCACACTGGAGACTTGTGGGGAGGGGCTGCCTGTGGTCCCATCGACAGTGTGTGAGGAGAGGGAGCTGAGCACCCTGGAAACCTGTCCACAGAGGCCTGACATGGAGCGGCCTTCCTTTCTCAGGTTGCCCAGCACTGCCTGAATAATCTGGGGCTGTGCTTGACATGGCCGGTGAAGACTGGTAGGTAGCTTCCTTGTCCCCACAGCACAGCCCTGGCTGGGCCTCTGCTTTGCTGAGCAGAGCAGCCTCACTCAGCAGCAAGCAGGCCACACGGGCATCTGGAGAGGGCGCCCGGCTGGGGGTTCTTGCTCAGTGACCTTGGTAGTTTCTTGATGTCTCTGGGCTACTGTGACATGAAGGAACTAAATGATCTCTGAGGTCCCTTGCAGCCCCAAAAATGCGAGTCGGGGGGTGAAATGGGGTGGGAGGAGAGAAACAAGCTGAGTGGGGAGGAGGAGGTGGGTGTGTGAAAGGGTATGGCTCTTCAGCTGAGTGCAGGTAATTCACCATTCAACGGTGATTTGGTCTGAGCTCCCAGTTCATGCTGCATCCCAGAAAAGAATGGGCAAACATAGCCGCTGTTCTCTGAAATCTCACTGGGTGCGGCTCCTTACATAAACCATCTCTCTCAA
The DNA here is from genome assembly GCF_001698545.2 of Rhinopithecus bieti. NCBI lineage: Eukaryota > Metazoa > Chordata > Mammalia > Primates > Cercopithecidae > Rhinopithecus > Rhinopithecus bieti. The sequence goes on along the minus strand of NW_016808004.1, from coordinate 2,005,034 downwards.
TCCCAGAGCAACCCCATGGCTTAGTAGGTATTGCCCCCATTTTGTAGATGGGAAACTGAGCCTCTAAGAGCTCCAGTGTCTTTGTCCAGTTTTCATATTGTGAATAGCAGAGCTGGGATTTGAACCCAGACTTGCCTTTGTCTTTTGTACTTTACTACATAGCCCCCCAAGGGTGTCTTCATCCTGCTCAGACTTCAGGACATGTTGTGCTGGGCCCACAGGCCATGGGTGCCCCACCGGATGACCACCTTCTCGTCAGCACCACAGCAGGCACCTCTGGCCAGATCCCCCAGGGCACAAAGGAGCACATTGGCCTCTCCCATGGGTGCCTCCCTGGTGGGAGGAACTGGGTGGGTTTGTTTTGACAAGGGTATTTCTGCCTCCTGGTGGCAGGCAGGCCCTGGGCTGGGCAGTGGTGGCATCTGTGGGAATGTGACCCCTCCTTCCAGCCGTGCTTTGGAGGTGATGTCAGGTGTGTGGGTGAAGTATTTGGTTGAAGTACATAAAGCTGGAGGAGAATGACAGGAGTGAGGAGTATGGATAGGATCAGACTGCCCCAGAGGGCACTCTGGCTTGGACCCAGCAGTGTGTGGTTGCCGCAGCCTGTTCTTCCTTCCTGACCTGGGGCCAGGAGACCTGGGCCTTTACAAGTCCTGCCTTAGAACCCAAAGCAGTAGGAATTTTCCCAGCCAGCTTGGGAGGTTGTGCCACCTCGAAAATGCAGAGCCTAGAGCTTGAAGGGGCTTTGGATACCATCCACTGCCTGACTCAGAGTTGGGGGGCTGAGGCTCAGAGAAAGGACGTGGCCTGCTTAAGCTCACACGGCCTTGGGTGGTGGAGCTGGATCTGCAGTTTTCCAATCCTCAGGCCTGGCCTCTTTTTCACCACGCTGCTCTGTTTGGGGAGGGAGGAAGCAGAGAAGCTTAGACCAAATCCCTGGGGAACTGCCACTATGCTGACCCTCAGCTTCCTTTTGGACCCTCCCTTAGTCCCGTTCCCTCCTGCTCAATTCCCAATCCTGCTCAATTTCCCTCCTGCTCAATTCCCCTCCTGCTCAATTCCCAATCACAGTCCTATGGGAGGAGTGCACTCTGGAGCCCCTAGTGGTGGTGCGGGGCCTCCATGGGGCAGAAAAAGAGGAGCCTCTGACCCTGGATTCTTTCAATTCATTTCCCCAGATATTAATGGAACATGCAGGATGCAAGACGCCGCAGGGGATGCCAGGAACCCTAAAACCAATTTGAACTTTCCCAGAGAAAAGGCTGCCACCTAGGAAAGTGGCATCACCTGTGAGACACAGCCTACAGCTTAGGACTGCCAGCAGGCCAGGGTCATCAACACTGAGGGGTTAGAGCACAGGGTCGGGGGAAGCTCAGTGAGAAGTAAGGGAGTTAGCTGGGTGTTAGGGTGGCTCATGTCTGTAATCCCAACTACTCAGGAGGCTGAGCGGGGAGGATCACTTGAGCTCATGAGTTTAAATCCAGTCTGGGCAACATCTCATCTCTTTTTTTAAAAAAAAGATTCTTTCTCTTTTAAGTAAGGGAGTAAGAGGAGGCAGGGTTGAGGGGGAGGAGGCTCTGAAAATGAAGAGGAGTAGGACAGCCATTCCAAGCCAGAGCAAGGATGGAGCTGAGATGTCGTTCTGGAGTGGTAGTGCCCACCCTGCGGGGATATAGAGCAGGTACGGGCAAGGGATGGGTGGTGAGGCTGGAAAGAGAGCATGGGGCAGTCAGTGCCTTGACTACCTCAAATATCAGGCAGGGTGTTTGGACTTTCTCCGGTGGCCAGTGGGAACACTGAAGATATTTAGCCAGACTCAGTGATGTGTTGAGGAGAAAGGGATTGGACTGCCAGGGAAGCCCCCACCCCACTGCTCCCCACTGACTGTGACATTACAAACTGTCGCACCTTGGGCAAATCATTTAGCCCTGTGTGAGCCCCGTTTGCTTATCTGTGAAATGGAGTTGATAACAGTACCTGTCACTCAGGATGGCTGCAAGGATCACACAGAGCACTAGCATCAAATCTGGCTTAGTAAACATGCTGTAAATGTTAGTCCCTGCCCTCTGTCCTGGCTGTCATCAGGCCAGTAGTAGAGCTTGGGACAGCAAGAAGGAAGCCTGTCTGAAAGCAGGTGGAGCTTCAGGTTTGGGGGCCCAAATCCCCTGGCTAGCCTATAGGCACCGTGGTGGCCTAGGACGGAAGCAGAAACATCGCTGGATGGCAGGGAGCCATGGCCTCTCTTTACTCCCAATCAGGGTAGGTCTGAGTCTGTGGGTATGTCTGGTCCAAATGGCCCAATGAGTGGTGAAGGTGGGGACAAGAACCCGGGTCCTGACCACCCAACAGAGCATTCCTGCTGCCCCATGGCCACCTTCCAGCCTGAAACCCCCAGGCTACATCCTTTATCCAGACCCAGCTTGGGTGTTCCCCCTGCCAGGACCTCCATTTTCTCATCTGACTTGAGGACCTCCTGCTCAGGAGCTCCTGAGGCCAGGGATGGGGTCTGGGGCTACTCACTTGCATGGAAGCATCACCAGAAGAAAAGGCAACCTGGGGTAGGACACAGGTGCCAGAGGAGGAAAACAGTTGTGTCTGAGCCAGGCACGAGGTTGCCCCAGGTTGCCAGGCCAGAGTGGCATTGCTGCTTCTGTCTGGGATAGTTTTTTTTTTTTTTTTTTTTTTTTTTTTTTTTGAGACCGAGTCCCTCTCTGTTGCCCAGACTGGATTACAGTGGTATGATCTCAGCTCACTGCAGCCTCTGCTTCCTGGGTTCAAGCAATTCTCTGGCCTCAGCTTCCAGAGTAGTGGTGACTACAGGTGTGTGCCACCACGCCCAACCAATTTTTGTATTTTTTTTAGTAGAGTCGGGGTTTCACCATGTTGGGCTAGTCTTGAACTCCTGACCTCAAGTGATCCACCTACTTCAGCCTCCCAAAGTGTTGGGATTATAGGCATGAGCCACTGCACCCAGCCCCCCTGGGCTAGATTAATAAGACCCCTGAGAAGCAAGGAAGGGGAATCATTTAGTTTAGTGGTTAGGAGCACAGGCTTTGGGGCCGGAGAGATAAAGGTTAAAATTCCTAATGAGGGATAATACAAGCTAATGTTATAGTCTTGGTTTCTTTGCTTTTCTTTTCTTTTTTTCTTTTTGACAGGGTCTCACTCTGTTGCCAGGTCTGGAGTATAGTGGCACAATCATAGCTTATTGCAGCCTCAACCTCCTGGGCTCAGGTGATCCTCCCACTTCAGCATCCTGAGTAGCTGGGACTAAAAGTGTGTGCCACCATGCTGGGCTAATTTTTAAATTTTTTTTTTTGTAGAGACAGGGTTTTGCCATGTTGCCTTGGCTGGTCTTGAACTCCTGGGCTTAAGCAATCCTCCTGTCTCTGCCTCCCAAAGTTCTGGGATTACAGGCATGAGCCACCACACCTGGCCAGTCTTGGTTTCTTTCTTTTTTTTTCAAAAGAGGAATGATAACACCCACCATGTGAGGTAGTTGAGAGTTCAATGAAGTATAAAGTATGTCCAATGTTTGCTTAGCACTGGGTCCTGTATATTGCAGGGGCTTAATCAGCGGCACCTGTCTTCACTTAGGGCACATATATTGAGCGCCTGCTGGATATCAGGCTCTATCCCAACCTCTGGGGAGATGACAGGAACAAAACCCTTGGGCAACCCAGTAGACGGAGACAAGCAGACAAGCTCATCAGAGTAAGAAGCACTGCATTCGGGTATTACAGGGTACTTTGGGAACTGAGGCAGGGAGAGATCAGGGAAGGCCTTCTGGAGGAGGTACCACCTTTGCTGAAATGTGAACAGGAACTAACCAGGTTTGGGGTTGGGGTAGTGCAGGGAGAGCGTTCCAAGCAGGAGAGAAGTCACCTGCTGTGTGTTAGGTTCTTAGGGTGGGGCTGAGGACAGATGGGACTCGGGGGGGAGACATGGTCTTGCCCTGAGGTTCTTTTTTTGTTGTTGTTGTTGTTTTGAAATGGACTCTCACTTTGTTGCCCAGGCTGGAGAGTAGTGGTGTGTTCTCGGCTCACTGCAGCCTCCACTTTCTGGGTTCAAGTGATTCTTCTATCTCAGCCACCCAAGTAGCTGGAATTACAGGCGCATGCCACCACACCCAGCTAATTTTTATATTTTTAGTAGAGATGGGGTTTCACCATATTGGCCAGGTTGGTCTCAAACTCCTGACCTCAGGTGATCCCCCCAGCCTCGGCCTCCCAAAGTGCTAGGATTACACGCGTGAGCCACTGTGCCCGGCCTGCCCTGAGGTTCTTATAGGCCAGTGGGGAAACCATCTCTCCTGGACTGTGTGCCACAGAGGTGAGTGGATGTGAAGAAGGAGACTTCCCATCTCTTAGGCAGCGTTGCCTTGGAGATTTCAGCCTCGATTCTTCCCCTCCACCACCTCATCCCTGCTGCTCCATAGTCCTGGGGATCACCACGTGTAGTGTTTCCACCTCTGCCCACCGTGGCTCCCACCCCCAGTCAGCGTGTGGTGTGTGGCAGGGTCCTAGGCCCTCAGCTATGGTGGTTGGGAGGGGTGGGGTCATGGCCTTTCAGACCGGAGAGATGTCTCAGGGTCTTTTCCCTGGAGGAGAGGAGAAGTTCCTAAGAGGGTGAAACTGTCTACCTAGGAGATAGTTGACAGTCGGGAGGTTGCAGCTGACTGCATGAGGTGCCAGGACACTTGGGGTCCATGGGCAGCCCCCAGTGGGATGGTCAGGGGTGCTGGAGTGGGACCACTTTCCTGGATCCTCTCCAGGTCATAAGCTGCCCTCGCCTACCCTCATGCTCCTTTCTGTACGGCCTTGGGGAAATTTGCAGTGCCTTGGGGAAAGACTTGGACACATTTTCAAAACCGTGTTGAGAGTAATCTCCAGAGGGGAAGAAGAATAAAAAAGCAAAAACTGCAAAAGGAAATGTGTTATTTATTTTTTTAAAAAAGGAAAAAAAGTTGGGGAAGGCCTCGGCCAGCTCCCTTGAGTGGAAGTTTCCAGCTGGAAGGTCACAGAGACCATAGGCAGCCAGGGGCACATGGGGGAAGGCATCCGTCCAGATTCAGTGTCAGTCCAGCTAACAGTTAGAGTCACCCTCAGCACGCCAGCTGCTATGCTGTGCACTGCAGGGGCAAAGATGCAAAGATATGAATCCTCCTTCCAGCTGAAGACAGCTCTGGTAGGGGAGCTATGATAAAAACAGCAAAGGACCGCTAGACAAGAGAAAGCATGCCAAATATTCATCACAGAAAGGTTCAAATAAGCTTGGTGGGGCCTGGAGGAGGGTGGGGCTCACTCCTGGGGGTGGTGGAGGGTGCTTAGGGTTGCTGAGGAAAGTCTGCAAGAACACGGTGGATTGAGTTAGACTTTGAAGCCCAGCTAGGATTTCAATGGGCAGAGACTGAACAGAAGGCTTTCCAGGCAGAGCAGATGGCATGCCAAAGGTGCAAGGTATGGAAGCCCTTCGGTGCTTTAAGAAACAGGGATGTTCGATTTTCTTAAACTTTTTTTTTTATTTAATAGCTTTGTGGTGATATAATTCACATACTATATAATTTATTCACTTAATGTGTACTGTTTACGAAGTTAAATAACCAACACCACCATCATTTATAGAAAATAGAAAAGAAACCTTGTACTCCCCATCTCTCCATTCCCCCAATCCTAGGCGACTACTAATCTATTTTCTGTCTCTGTGAATTTGCCTATTCTGGGTATTTTGTATCAATGGAATATTTTTTGTCTTTCGTGACTGGTTGTTTCCCTTAGCATAATGTTTTCAAGGTTCATTGCTGCTGTAGCAGGTATCAATACTTCATTCCTCTTCATATTTTAATTAATTAATTAATCAATTTATTTATTTATTTATTGAGATGGAGACTCACTCTGTTGCCCAGGCTGGAGTGCAGTGGCATGATCTTGGCTCACTGCAACCTCCACCTCCTGGGTTAAGTGATTCTCCTGCCTCAGCCTACTGAGTAGCTGGGACTACAGGAGTGCATCACCACACCCAGCTTTTGTATTTTTTGAAGAGACAGGGGTTTTGCCATGTTGGCCAGGCTGGTCTCGAACTCCTGACCTCAAGTAATCCACCCGCCTCGACCTCCCAAAGTTCTAGGATTACGAGCGTGAGCCACCGTGCCCAGCAGTATTTCATTCCTTTTTATTTTTTTGACTTCATTCCTTTTTATGGCCAAATAACATTCACATGTGGATACTAGATGTGCTATGGGTGTTCACATCTTGTTTATCCATTCATTCACTGTTTCCCCTTCAGGGCTATTGGGAATATGCTGCTGTGAACATTTGTATACAGATTTTGGTTGGATGTGTGTTTTCGGGACATTTCCTTTAGAGTGGAGTGAAGGAAAGTTGTGTGGTGGGAGAAAGTGGGTGAAGCAGAGGGGACCGTAGTCTGAGTGGTTGGGTGGGAGTGAGAAGGGAGAGCTCAGGATTCCATTGCAGCCTCACTGGGAGTTTGGGATGTGCGAGCGCCAGGCCCATGGGTGTGTGAGGGGCTGTCCCCTACCCCGCACCCACCTGCATTGTTGTGTCAGACCTGGCAGCTGCTTGCTGGGCTGGAAATAGCCTGAGCGGCTGGTATTTTCCCTGGAAATGGGGTGCATTTTTTCCTGTGTCCTGCTGAGGACCAAAATTAGTTAAACACAGAGAGAAATGTGGGCTACACAGTTAGTCTAGAGGAGGGGAATGTTGTCAACAGGAAGCTGGCTGGCCAGGGGAAAGAGGCGGTCAGGAAGACCAAGTCAGTAAGCCAAGTATAAACAGAGGCTAAGCTGGGATGTCCCCCTCCCTTTCACACTCACACAGCAGTGCTGGGTTTGTTTACAGGAAACGCTGCAAGTATCTCAGACCCCATTTGACAGATGGGAAAACAGAGGCACTGCATTAAAGGGATCTGCCACTCAGAGACAGAACGGAGATGAAGGCTGGAGTCTTCAGTTCTGCTGTGAGCAGAAGGTTTAGTAAAACCCAGGCCTTGCCCTCAATGCTTTGCCTGTCTTTGAGTTCACAGAGAAGACTGAGGACACAAAAACAAGGAAGAGTTTATGCTGTTTCAGTTTCCCACCCCAAACCCCAAAGCCAAAACACAAACCAACCAGCCTTTAATTATCGTCTTTTTTTTCTTTTCTTCCTTCTTTCCTTTTTTTTTTCTCCTTTTTGCTGTCCAGCCAGAAAACATTATGTTGTTAGACAAGAATATTCCTATTCCACACATCAAGCTGATTGACTTTGGTCTGGCTCACGAAATAGAAGATGGAGTTGAATTTAAGAACATTTTTGGGACGCCAGAATTTGTCGGTGAGTTTTAGGCCTGTTTCTCTCTCAGCTAAGAATCTGGCATCAAAGGTAGAGATCCTGGGAAGAAACCTGTGTTTGGGGCTATGGCCTCTGGGCAAAGAGATGATGCGTTGGGACATCCCTAGAAACCTAATGGGTGGAGAAGGAAATGTCTTGTTGGGCCTGGGGGTGAGGGCCCAGGTGTAGCCTTTGAGTGCTCAGTGGGGCAAGGGCTGAATGGGGCCCAGTGGCTCTCAGTGGGGCTACAGCCTATACGGTTAAACCCTCGCAGCCCTGGCCCCACTTCCTGCTCTTAGATGAGTTTATTCTTGTGAAGATTTAAAATTACCTCGCCCTCTTGAATTCCCATAAACTCAACCTTCTCTGAACTAGCTTTTGATTTCCTGAAAAGGAAAAGGGAAATCATCTGCCAAATTCCACATCCACCCACTCGCCTCTCCTCTATGCCTGGCTTTATTCATGCATGGGGGTGCCCAGCTCCAGTGGGGCCCTGGCTGCTTTCTCTTCCCTCTGTTTCTCTCACCCTTGGCCCAGGCCCCTGCCCGTTCTGTACCCCAGAAGCCTCCTTACAGGGCTTGGGGAGGAAGTTGGGGTCATGAAGAAACAGCCTGTACAGGGGGAAGGAATGAGCCCTGAGAACCACCATCTGTGTATCTGCTTTGGGAGTTGGAGTGGTCTTGGAGATAGGGAGGGCATGCATGATGTCCTCAAAATCTGGGTGCTAAAACTTCTGACCACGGTCAAGTCAAAAAGAAAGAACGTGTCAGACCAACCTGATGGATTTTCAGGCTCTGCAGCCACTGTAGAATGCTGTTCAGAGACCCCACAGATCCCAGGGCAGGAAGCCCTTGCTGTATACCAGGCACTATGTCTCATGCTCTACAAACATTCTCTTAATTATCTTCAAATGGCTTCATGAAGCAGAGTTAATTATTTTCTCCAACAAGTGACTTGTTCAAGGCAACACAACCAGTAGGCAGTGGAGCTGAGATTCAAATACAGATACAGCCAACAGCAAAGCCTGTGCTCTTCCCATTATGCCAGGTTGTCTAAGGAAACCCTGCCCTCAAAGAGCTTACAATTCAGTTGTAGAGACAAGACATCAAACCACCAAATAAGAGTGCCAGAAGGATCTTTTTGGATTCTCTGGTCCAGTTTAACAAATGTGGAGATGGCAGGCTGGGGGATTTTAGTTAAGGTCAACTCAAGTTATTTGTCACCTACTGTATGACAGATATTAGGTGATGTATGGGGGACACAGTGATGTTAAGGAGCCATACTCAGAATGACACACCCAAGGTCACAAGTTGGTGGCCAAGCCAACTTAAACCCGGGGCACAGACATCTAGACTCAAGCTTTGTCTGAAAGAGCGGTTGCTACCCACCATTCTCATATGTGATAAAAACCCATGTCTATTAGTTACATTTATTCTAATTGTTAACAATAAACAACTAGAAACTCAGAGCAATAATGGAAGAGGTGTCACAAGACAGGATGTGATTAAGTGTAAAGCAAGTGAAATAGATGTTCTGAAAAGACTGTTCATATGAGATATCCACTCTGGCAAAGTCAATGGGATCAGTCATGGCCTTAAGTGAGTGAGGGAAAAAGGTCTGGTGTTGGGGTGGGAGAGGTATCTGAAGAGGGGTGGGGAGGGAGCCAGAGGAGAGGAGGAACACCTCCCAGGTTCACTGATACCCTATCAGGGGAGTAAGGCCAGAGTAAGCCATTTATCAGGGACAAGTCACTGTCCACTGCAAATGGAGCTGAGAGTTCACACTAGACTGTTAGTGTGAGTGGGTTATTGATGGATGAGGCTGTACTATGGAGAGTTTTGCCCAGTGGTATGCTGATAAATAACAACCAGGTCTCAAAAACAAATTCCCTAATTTATAGCATTGGCCAATTTCAAGATACTGGCATGTTGTCACTCAATACAGAGTTGGAAAGATATACACATCATTGGCTTTTGTGAGCCAGTATGGTTTTGTTTGCACTAGTTTTGTCTTACCTTAAAATATATAAGATGACTTCTCCCAACCCTTGGCTAAATTATGATGACTTTCTTTCCCAAGACCCCTGAGAAACAGGTTATAACCATTTTCCCCTGCTCCTACCATTCCTTTGATACTGTAACCTGAGACCCAGGGTCAAAAAATTAGTGTCAGCTTTTAGTACTAGGGTGGATTAGGTGTTCTAAAAAGCCCTCCAGCTACTACAAAACTGGAATTTTTTTTTTTTTCCTTTTTTTTTGAGACAGGGTCTCACTCTGTCACCCAGGCTGGAGTGCAGTGGTGCCATCATACCTCACCACAGATTCAATGTCCTGGGCTCAAGTAAACCTCCCACCTCAGCCTCCTGAGTAGCTTGGTCTACAGGCATGCATCATTATGCCTGGCAAATTTTTAAAATGTTTTGTAGAGGTGGGGTCTCACTATATTGCCCAGGCTGATCTCAAATTCCCGGACCCAAGTGATCCTCCCACCTCAGCCTGCCAAAGTGCTGGGTGACAGGTGTGAGCCGCCATGCCCGGCTTCCAAAACTGGATTCCTGAGAAAATTGTCTTTTCATGAAATTCTGGTCTCATGGGAAGTAAGAGAAATCTTTATTTTTATTTATTTATTGAGACAGAGTCTCACTCTGTCACCCACGCTGGAGTGCACTGGTGTGATCTCAGCTCACTGCAACCTCCACCTCCTGGGTTCAAGTGATTCTCGTGCCTCAGCCTCCCTAGTAGCTGGGATTACAGGCACCCACCACCATGCCTGGCTAATTTTTGTATTTTTAGTAGAGATAGGGTTTCACCCTGTTGGCCAGGCAGGTCTTGAACTCCTGACCTCAAGTGATCCCCCTGCCTTGGCCTCCCAAAGTACTGGGATTACAGACGTGAGCCAGTGAGCCACTGCTCCTGGCCAGAGAAATCTTTAAACATAGTAACTCCTTCAGCACCACCTGTCCCACCCCCAAAAGCTGATGAGTTGGAGGTAGAGCTAGAGCAGTGAGCAGCAAGAAAATTCAACAGAAGGACCTCCCCTAGAGGCAAGTTCGCTTGTCACCACTTCAGTTAGAGACCAGCAAAATTTAGACGTTCAAGGACATAAGATATTGAAATTATCAGATGTTGACTATAACATCTGGTGGATGGAATATATACACTAGTGGAATACACACATTAAAGTACATTTTATATACATAGAAATAAAAGGTAGGCTCACAAGAATGAGCAAGCAATAAGAGGTGTCAAAAATGACCAGATGAATTTTAAAAAGAACTGGATAATAGAACTTGAAGGAATTTAATTGCTGAAATTTAAAACTCTGGGAATGGGTTAAACATCAGATTATATACAGCGAAGGAGAGAGTCGAAGAATTGAAAGAGCTGAAAAAAGTTAGCTAGAGGCCGGGCGCGGTGGCTCACGCCTGTAATCCCAGCACTTTGGGAGGCCAAGGTGGGCGGATCACAAGGTCGGGAGATTGAGACTATCCTGGCTAACACGGTGAAACCCCATCTCTACTGAAAATACAAAAAATTAGCCGGGCGAGGTGGCGGGCGCCTGTAGTCCCAGCTACTCCGGAGGCTGAGGCAGGAGAATGGCGTCAACCCGGGAGGCGGAGCTTGCAGTGAGCTGAGATCCGGCCACTGCACTCCAGCCCGGGCGACAGAGCGAGACTCCGTTTCAAAAAAAAAAAAAAAGTTAGCTAGAGCACCACAGAGTGACAAAGATGTAGAAAATGAAAGAGAGGAAAAGCAAGAGGGTAAAAAGAGAAAACCCATCACAGGTCTCTTTGGAATTCTAAAGGGAGGAAATAGAGACAAAAAAAGGAGAAGCACTATTTGAAGAGAATGGCTGAGAATTTTCTGAACTGCAGCCATGCATCCACAGACACAGAAAGGACAATATATACCATGCAGAAAAAACAAAAATCTTACCTAGACACATTATAGTGAAACTGAAGGGTACCAAGACAAAGCAGTCAGAGAAGACAAATACCTACAAAAGAACAATAATTAGATCAACAGCATATTTCTCCAAACAACAGTGGAAGCCAGTATCCAGTGGAATATTATCTCCAAAGAGCTGAGGAAAAATAAAAGTAAACCCATAATTGTGTGCCCAGAAATATATCTCAAGAATGAGGGCAGACATGGTGGCTTATGTCTGTAATCCCAGCACTTTGGGAGGCCAAGGCGGGTGGATCACTTGAGGTCAGGAGCTCGAGACCAGCCTAACCAACATGGTGAAACCCTGTCTCTAGTAAAAATACAAAAATTAGCCAGATGTGGTGGCGCACGCTTGTAATCCCAGCTACTTGGGAGGCTAAGGCAGGAGGATCACTTGAACCCAGGAGGCAGAGGTTGTCGTGAGCTGAGATTGCGCCATTGCACTCTAGCCTGAACGACAGAGTGAGACCATGTATCAGGAAAAAAAAAAAAAAAAAAAAGAATGAGGGCAAAGATGTAAGAAAAACAAAAAAGAACAATTAAAAAACCCCCAAAACATTGATACAGAGTTTACCACCAATAGACCATCATTAGCAGATGTTCTAAAAGATGTATTTCTGAATTAAAGAAATGAACTCTGAAGGGAGGCCTCAAAGCAAGAAGTAAGAGAAGCAAAGAAATCGGTAAATACTAAGCAAATATAAACATTTTTCTGCCTAAAATTGTGATGATGGCTGGGCGCAGTGGCTCATGCCTATAATCCAAGCATTTTTGGGAGGCCAAGACGGGCAGATCACTTGAGGTCAGGAGTTCGAGACCAGCCTGGGCAACATGGTGAAACCCCACCTCTACTAAAAATACAAAAAATTAGCCAGGCATTGTGGCTCATGCCTGTAGTCCCAGCTACTCTGGAGGCTGAAGTAGGATAATTGCTTGAACCTGGGAGGTGGAGGTTGCAGAGAGCCGAGATAGCACCACTGTACTCCAGCCTGGACGACAGTGAGAGTCTGTTTCAAAAAACAAAACAATAGGCTGGGCACTATGGCTCACACCTGTAATCTCAGCGCTTTGGGAGGCTGAGACGGGCAGACCACCTGAGGTCAGGAGTTCGAGCTCAGCCAGCCTGGCCAACATGGTGAAACCCCATCTCTACTAAAAATACAAAAATTAGCTGGGAGTGGTGGTGGGTGCCTGTAATCTCAGCTACTCGGAAGGCTGAAGCAGGAGAATTGCTTGAACCCAGGAGGTGCAGGTTGCAGTGAGCCAAGTTGGCACCATTGCACTCCATCCTGGGCGATAAGAGCAAGACTCCGTCTCAAAAAAAAACAGGATAAAACTAAAACATGAAGAAAATGTTAGATGGAGCAGTGTTTAAAATTAATGTTCTGAGGTTTTTAGATTGTTAGAGGAGCATCAAAATGTTGATTTATATTAGAATTTGTTAGATATCCACAGTTATGTCTCAAAGATAGTTGTTAAAAAAAAGAAGTTGGGGAAAAACAATAAAACCGAAAGTCTTCATTTTTTAAAGAAGGCAAGAAAGGAAAAGAAAGGCACAGAAAAAAAAACAGACAAAAGCATGTTGATGACAGAAATAAAAGTGTATATATCTCAGATCAATGGCATGAGAAAGTGAGTTCTGCTTCTCAATCTATGATGAAAGCTTTAAAAAAAAAAAAAATCGGCTGGACATGGTGGCTCATGCCTGTAATCCCAGCGTTTTGGGAGGCTGAGGCCAGAGGCTTGAGCCTAGAAATTTGAGACCAGCCTGGGCAATGTAGTGAGACCTCATCTCTACAAAAACAATTAAAAAAATAGCTGGTATAGGGGCACATGCCTGTGGTCTCAGCTACTTGGGAGGCTGAGATGGGAGGATTGCTTAACCCCAGGGGGTTGAGTCAGCAGTGAGCTGTGATTGTGCCACTGCACTCCAGCCTGGGTAAATAAGCAAGACCCTGTCTCAAAAAAAAAAAAAAAAAAAATCAGTCTGTCCTGAACTGCTACTTCAGTAAGATACAATAAAAAATAAATTATTAGTTCAGGCGCTGTGGCTCATGCCTGTAATCCCAGCACTTTGGGAGGCCGAGGGAGGTGGATCACCTGAGGTCAGGAGTTTGAGACCAGCCTGGCCAACATGGCGAAACCCTGTCTCTACTAAAAATATAAAATTAGCTTGTCTTGGTGGCACGTGCTTATAATCCCAGCTACTTGGGAGGCTGAGGCAGGAGAATCACTTGAACCCAGGAGGTGGAGGTTGCGGTGAGCCGAGATCGCATCATTGCACTCCAGCCAGGGCAAAAAGAGTGAAACTCTGTCTCAAAAAAATAAAAATAAAAACAAATAAATTATTAGAAAAATGACCACAGTTTGGATGTCACAGCAGTGTCACATTGCTATAAGAGTCTCTAAATGCATAGTCCAAATTTCTGTGCCTTTCTTGTTGGACCAAGTGACAGTCTATGGACTGTTTGTCTCTGCAGACCACACTTTTGAGTTATCACTGACCTAAAGAAAGTCTTTCATGTGCACATTAGGAACCACATGCAAAAAAAAAAAGTTAATAGCAATGTTGTTTCAATAATTTTTTTAAATGGAAGCCATTTAAACGAACTCTGAGAGAATGACTAAAAAATGATACACATTCACATGATGGATTACTGTGTAGCAGTGAAAATGTAAAAAGCATGGATGAACAGTCCTTCTCAAGCTACTGTCCTCTCTTTTGTCTCCATAATCTCCAAGCTTTTAAAAAGTGGCATCTATACTCTTACCTCCACTTCTTTGTACCTTTTTTTTTTTTTTTGGAGATGGAGTTTCGTTCTTGTCGCCCAGGCTGGAGTGCAATGGCGTGATCTCGGCTCACTGCAACCTCCATCTCCTGGGTTCAAGCGATTCTCCTGTCTCAGCCTCCCAAGTAGCTGGGATTACAGGCATGCGCCACCACGTGCAGCTAATTTTGTATTTTAGTAGAGACAGGGTTTCGCCATGTTGGTCAGTCTGGTCTCAAACTCCCAACCTCATGTAATCTGCCCACCTGGGCCTCCCAAACTGCCGGGATTACCGCCATGAGCCACCACACCCAGCCTTTTT
>NW_016808004.1:1959189-1990528 GCF_001698545.2 Rhinopithecus bieti | reverse complement strand
ATGGAGTTTCGTTCTTGTCGCCCAGGCTGGAGTGCAATGGCGTGATCTCGGCTCACTGCAACCTCCATCTCCTGGGTTCAAGCGATTCTCCTGTCTCAGCCTCCCAAGTAGCTGGGATTACAGGCATGCGCCACCACGTGCAGCTAATTTTGTATTTTTAGTAGAGACAGGGTTTCGCCATGTTGGTCAGTCTGGTCTCAAACTCCCAACCTCATGTAATCTGCCCACCTGGGCCTCCCAAAGTGCTGGGATTACCGCCATGAGCCACCACACCCAGCCTTTTTTTTTTTTTTTTTTTTCCAGACAGGGTCTCACTCTGTCACCCAGGCTGAAGTACAGTGGCATGATCTCAGCTCACTGCAACCTCCACCTCCCAGGTTCAAGCAATTCTCATGCCTCAGCCTCCCAAGTAGCTGGGATTACAAGCACCCGCCACCATACCCAGCTAATTTTTTTTGTATTTTTAGTAGAGATGAGGTTTTGCCATGTTGGCCAGGCTGGTCTTGCATCTTGACCTCAAGTGATCCACCCACCTCAGCCTCCCAAAGTGCTAGGATTATAGGTGTGAGCCACCATGCCCAGCCTGTACCTTCTTGACACTCTGGGCGCTGCGGGGCTGTGAAATTCAACACTCACTTTCCAGGGATTATCTGCTTGATCTCTGGGGAGCATTTGGTCTTCTTCTCTCCTTGGCAGAGCCATCTCTCCTAGACTCTGCACCCTCTCCTGGTCATCACATCGTTGGCTCAGCTCCTGCTTCTTCCTGTACATGGATGGCTCCAAACATGATGGCTCTGACCCACTCCCCTGAAGCCTGCCCCTGGACATCTTCCCCTGGCTGCCCCTCAGGGACCTCAAGCTCATTGTCTCAGGGGCCCCCAAGAATGTCCTCCTGCTCATCAGGTGGGAGGTACCCTCTTTCAGACCAGACTCAGAGGAAAATGCTGCCTTCTTCATCGCTTTCCAGCACTGACACGACTGGTCTTTACCAGAGAGTTCTAAAGCAGGCCGCATAGCCAAGGCCCCATTTCTCCTTCCTGTACCTTCCTCTCCCTGCTCTCCTCTTCCTTTTTCAGGTGTTCTGTGTACTTTTCCTCTTCCTATCAAGGCCTGTTTGTAAAAGGTTTCTACCAGGATAACAGACAACTCTTTTCTTAGTCCTTTTGGGCTGCTTTAATGAAATACCTTAAAGTGGGTCATTTATAAACAACAGAAATTTATTGCTTACAGTTTTGGAGGATGGGAAGGCCAAGGTCAAGGTGCCAGTGAGGCATCTTTGGAATCTGGTGAGAGCTCACCCTGTTTCATAGATGGCACCTTCTTGCTAAGTTGTCAAATGACCAAAGGGGCAAACAAGCTCTCTCAGGCCTCGTTTTCTTTTTCTTTCTCTTTTTTTTTAAGATTGGGTCTCACTCTGTCACCCAGGCTGGAGTAGGAGTGCAATTATGGCTCACTGCAGCCTCAATCTTCCCAGGCTCAAGCAATCCTCCCACCTCAGCCTCTTCCCAAGTACCTGGGACTACAGGCATGTGCCACCACACCCAGGTAATTTTTAAAAATTTTTTGTGGAGATGGGGTCTCACTGTGTTGCCCAGGCTGGTCTCCAACTCCTGGGCTCCAGCAGTCTTCCTGCCTCACCCTCCCAAAGTGCTGGGATTACAGGTGTGAGCCACCACACCCAGCCCTCAGGCCTCTTTATAGGGGTACTAGTCCCACTTGAGAGGTTTCCATTCTCATGACCTAGTTGCCTCCTAAAGACTCTACCTCTTAATATTATTGCATTGGGGATTTGCTTTCAACATATGAATTTTGGGGACACACAAACATTTGGGCCATGGCAACTCCTTTCCTCAGAAATCTTAGATGCAGATCACTTTTATCTGCTGCTCTAATTTTCCTGGAGATTCAGGATGGAGACATTTGGCACCAAATTCCCTAAAATTCCCTACAACCATCTCTCCTCTCATTTTCACACTCATGTTGACTATTTAATATGACTTCTTTCAGCTCCAGAAATTGTGAACTACGAACCCCTGGGTCTGGAGGCTGACATGTGGTAAGTTGGACAGGCCACCCAGGTGACCTAGCGATCTTTCCAAGGGTAGAAGGCCTCAGATCCTGCTCCAGGTGACATCCCCTTAACCATGAAAGCCCCTTACTCCACACTGACTGTTCAGAGCCTCTGGCTGCTCCCCCAGTATGTTAGACCTGTGGCCAGGGCAGCTGGAGGCCTCTAGGCCTGGACCTGAGGCCAGTTAGCTCCTGGCCAGGTCAGAGCTTTGTCAGGAATGGAGGAGCAAGAAGAGAGGCAAGGTGGAGGGTGCAGGCTCACCCCTGGGTCTGCCCCAGCCAGGTTAAATATAATAGTAATAGTAGCTCACTCAGTCAGCCAACCAAGTGGTCACTGAAAGTCCATGCATTCTGGGCACTGTGCTGGACCTGCGGATACTGCAGGAATTAGTTCTCTGCACAGATGGGACTCGTTTCATTTGGACCCTGCTTTACAATTGGCCAAGCACCTTTGTTACCTAGTTTTCTAAAATCCTGCCAACAGTCCTGTGAGGTAGTTATCATTATCCTCATTTTATAAGGGGAAAAGGGCTCCCAGGTGGTAAGGGACTTACCTAAATCACACAGCCTGCAAGTGCAAGAGTCTGATCTTGAACTTGGGTCTTCAGACTCAGGATTCGGAGCTCGATGACTCCACACACATCCTGGGCTGCTGCTGAAGAGAGGGATGGAGAGGGGTGTGGAGCATGAGGGTCTGCTGTGGAGGAGGCAAGTGACCTCTTCCCCTTAGATCCATAAGGGTGTCCTTGCTCGTTGGGGATTGGACCCAGGCGGCCCTGACTTGACTGTTCTTTATTTTGCAGGAGCATAGGCGTCATCACCTACATCCTGTGAGTATCCCTGATCTAGGGGCTCTGGCTCAGCTTAGATCTGGGAGAACCAGAAGGAATGAGAGAGGGGCAGGCTGACAGACTGACATTTACTAAGCACCCACCATAATCCAGATCCGTTAAGTCCACACAGCAAGCCTGAGGCTAAGTGCTGTAGGTTCATTGTATCCATCTGACCCTGGCATTGAAGTTGAGTAGGCATCCACGGGAGCAGCCTCAGGCTCTCCACTCTGTACAGCCTGTGTCTGCATTTTTCCTGTAGAATGCCAGGGCTCCCGTGTTTAACCTCCCCCAGACTGAGGTGTACTGGAGAATGTTACTTTTCACTCAGAACTCTTTTTTTTTTTTTTGAGACAGAGTCTTGCTCTGTCACCCAGACTGGAGTGCAGTGGCACGATCTTGGCTCCCTGCAACCTCCGCCTCCCGGGTTCAAGCAATTTTCCTGCCTCACCCTCCCAAGTAGCTGGGATTATAGGCACCTACCACCATGCCTGGCTAATTTTGTATTTTTAGTGGAGACAGGGTTTCACCATCTTGGCCAGACTGGTCTTGAATTCCTGACCTCGTGGTCCACCTGCCTCAGCCTCCCAAAGTGCTGAGATTACAGGAGTGAGTCACTGCGCCCGGCCCTTCACTCAGAACTCTTTGGACAGCGCTGTGAAGCTACTTATGCCCTCCCCAATCTTGCCTCTTCTTTCTTTCCTCATTTCCCCAGATCCCCTTTTCTTCCTCTCACTGTTTCTCTCCTCCTTTCTCCTTCCTCTTTGCCTGTCCCTGAAGTATTCAGTTGCTTAGACAGAGATTTCCTGCATAGCTCCAGTGTGTAGTGAGTTACCTCTGGGGCTGGAGTCCCATGATACTATCACTTTCCATCTCTGTGACCTTGGGTAGGGACTTAACCTCTGGGCTTGTTTTTCTCATGAGAAAAACGGGAATCACAAACTTCCTGCCGTGGGCGTGTTGTGAAAGCTAAATAAGTCAACGTGCAAGTTTCCTAGCCCTGGCTCTGGCACATGCACAGTGGGCTAGTGAGTATTCATTCCATCAGCCCTTCCCAACCATTTTCCCTTCACGGCACATGTGGAAAATGCTATTTTTATAGCACACTGGAGTAAGAGTCAACCGGTTGGGGCAGGGGCACTAGTGCTCAGCAGCTGAGGGGATCATTCTCTCAATGATCCCTATGAGCCAAGTCTCTGACTCTCCCAGCATCACTTGGAGTAGGAACCCTGTGTGACATGGTGGATCCTCCTGAGCTGCAGCAGAAGATCTCAACCCTGGCTGCATAGCAGAGCTTTTAATACCCACCATGGCCCAGGCCCCACCCCAGATCTATTATATCACAATTGCTGGGGGCAGAGTCTTAGTATGTGCATCTTTTAAAACTCCAGCTGAATTTGATGCAAAGAGAAGGCTGAGAACCATCGACCTATAGTTTCAGATCAGAGCCAGAATAGTCTGACGCTGGCTCTTGAAACTTTGATTTCTTCAGGACTCTGATTTGAACTATGAAGGAATCCCATGTAATCCCAGCATTTTGGAAGGCTGAGGTGGGCAGATGCTTAAGTCCAGGAGTTCAAGACCAGCCTGGGCAATATGACAAAACCCTGTCTCTCCAAAAAAAAAAAAAAAAAAAAAACTAGCTGGGTGTGCTGGCACACATCTACAGTCCCAAGCTACTTGGGAGGCTGAGACAGGAGGATCACTTGAGCCCAGAAGTTACAGTGAGTTGTAGTCACACAACTGCACTCCATCCTAGGCAACAGAGCAAGACCCCATCTCAAAAAAGAAGGAATCCCAGTGTCTACTGAGGACATAGTCTTCTTGTGGCTCGTTTGAATTTAACAGCTTTGTTGAGATCTGCTCCATGGCAGGCACCATACCAGGCCCCAGGATGCGACATGAAGGAGGGTCTTCCCTGCTAGCTAGGGCTCCCTGTCTGTGGGAAACACACCATACACCTAACTCACACCCAGTGGAACCAAGGTTAGGCTGGAGGCATGAACACGCCTCTTTGAGACACAGATGGGAGCCACTGGTTTGCTGAAGGTTTATTGAGAGAGAAATAGAGTACATGATTGATGGATCGATTTGAACTGGGATGTAGGGAATGAATGGAATGTGGGTGGAGAAGGAGGGAAGGGCTGTGCTGGCTGAGGAAACAGCGTGAGAAACGAATGGTAAACCTTAAATTCCGCTGAAATATACCAAGCATGGGGTAAGGACCAACGCTTGATGCCTTGCTCAGGAGTTTAGATGTGATCCTATAGAAGATGGAAGGCCATAGAGGGCTTTTGTGTTCTCACAATAGCAATAATAATAGCCATTAATTCCAGAGCCCTTAATGCGGGCCAGGATTACATAAGGCTTTTGTATGCATTTTTTCTTTGCAACAATCATGTGAGGTGGGAATTTTATTTTCTTTATTTTACAGATGAGGAAACTACAGCTCAGAGGGGTTCTAGCTTCACACAGCTAATGAGTGGCTTAGCTGGGATTCAAACCCAGGATTGCAATATCAAAATGTTTCCAGTGCATCTTGCTGCCGCCATGCTAAGAAAGTAGCTGTGGAAATGGGGATGACTTTCAAGAGATATTTAGTAAATGGAACCAACAAGGAAGCTTTTGGCCAGTCAGATGTGTCAAGGGAATAGAAAGAAGGGTCCAAGGTGACTCCTGTGCTTCTAGCTTGGGTACATTCATGAAGTAATGTCATTCATCAAGGGAATGCTTGGAATGGGTTTGGACACAATGAGTTTGGGACAATGGCACTTCTGATCCAGACACCCCTGGATCATGCCTCTACCAAGGCATCCCATGAGCAACTGAAATCTGAATCAGGAGATAGTAGATTTAGGAGTCTTTATTTGTATGACATCTTTGACAGTCCCTGTTGGGGAACCACACAGATCCTTCTTATCCCTAATGGCCCATCTATTTCCAAACTTCTTGGGCTCTGCTTAAGTTGCCCCTGTAACCCAGAAGGCCTTTCTGTCTCCTTCTCTGACTGCTGACAACCTCTTTATTCTTCAAGACACAAACGATGCAAATATCCATGCCACCGTGAAGCCGCACTGGGCCTCCCTCTTTCCTGTCCTCCCGTGTCCTTTGGCTGGCCTTCCATTATATTCTGCTTTGTCCTGCTGGGGATCACAAAGAGACATATCTCTGTGTTTCTCTCCCCTCCGCTTTCACATCCCTTGAAGACACAGTTTCTCTCTGTCGGGTGCTTAGGAGGAGCTCCGTGAACATGTATTGAATTAGATTCAGCTGAACAGGTTGCTGGTTGGCTGCCCAGAGCGGGCAGGCTGTGTTGCTGGAAGCCTTCCAGCTCCATGCAGCAGTCATGGGGCAGGGTTCCCCGAGTCCATCATCGCCATTTCTACCTACTTTCCCTTAGTTATGTGATTCCCTCTCTGTTGTACTCAGCCTAAGTGGAGCATCCCCTTTCCTGGGAGACACGAAGCAGGAAACACTGGCAAATATCACAGCAGTGAGTTACGACTTTGATGAGGAATTCTTCAGCCAGACGAGTGAGCTGGCCAAGGACTTCATTCGGAAGCTTCTGGTTAAAGAGACCCGGTAAGAGGACAGAGAAGCCACTGGTTTCTCAGGTACTGATCCCTTCCTGTCACCTCTGGCAAAGACCTGTCAGTGTGTCCCTGCTTTGACATAGCTGTCATCTGCACCATTGTGGTCTAATCCGGGCAGGTGCTGGGAAGTGTGGCCTAGCCAAGACGTGGCATTCATCTTGTTTGCTTAAGTCTTTCTGCTTTCTTCTCCTGTTGAAATGTAAATAGTGTGTGTGTGTGTGTGTGTGTGCTGGAAGTCAGCCTGGGTTTCTTTAGGGCTCATTACCTTGTGCAGTCTGTCCCAAAGGCACCTGGAATTCAGATTTGAAAAGGTTAAGTGGCAGGGTTTTTAAGCCAGTTCAGGCTGGGAGTAGGAGCTAGTAGGCTCAGAGAGGTCAGTACAGTGGGATGGTGGAAGACATGCTAACCCTATCCCTTCTCCAGGGGCCAGGGTGAGCCCCGTGGCTGTGGGGTCAAAGAATGAAATAGGCAGGGAATTGCAGGGTGCTGGGTACCCGGAGCATGCCCTGGATGGGGCAGGAAGAAAGGTCCACAGACTAGAACACTATGTCCTCTCTATCCCACAGACTTCAGAGAGGGCCAGAGTGGGGTTGTCTGGAGTGCAAGGGCCCTGATGTTCCTGTCTAAGAGCAGTGCTAGGGAGAGTCGCTTACCTGGGTACAGAGCAGCAAAAGGCAGAGAACGGATCTAGGAGGCAAAGAAAAAAACAGAGACCAGGGATTTAGCAATGGAGGGTTGGCTTCTGGAAGATTATGGAAGCTCATTAAAGCATTTATGACTCTTCTTAGGCCATTCAGCTTTGGGACTAACAGTATGGGTTTAAGGTAACAAGGCCACTCTATTGAGGGGTCTGCCTGGACTGCTTCCTTCCCCTGGAGTGTAGAATTTGCAGCCAGTTCCCATCCATCTCTGCATCCTTCATTCCACTGGTTTGACAGCAGTGGTCAAATAATGCCAAAATATAGGTCTAAAAAGAGTGAGAATGGAGATGGTTGCTCCCAACTTCTGTCCTCATGGATCATCACTGTTTCCCAATCCTCATTGCAGGAAACGGCTCACAATCCAAGAGGCTCTCAGACACCCCTGGATCACGGTAAGGGCACAGCCATGAGTTCCAATGGGCAAAGGGTCCCTGCTCTGTCGCCAGGGTTGGCCTAGGTAGCCAGATGCAGAGGGCCTGTAGAGAGGCCTTTGCTTGAAACGCTGACCCTGGGCACAGATGAAAGCTAGCCAGGGGCCCCAAAGGGCCTGGGCTTGTTCGAATAGGTTTGTTTGCTTGCCATTTTAAGTTTGTGTGTCTCAAATTCAGGTAACTTATGAAATGAAACTCTCACAAACCTCAGTTGAAACCCTTTTTCTTTGGGGCCAACTTACACAGTGTTCTTTGTTGGAGGGTGTGTCACTGCCACTTCTCCAAGTGGAAATCAGGACTCCCCAGGTGTAGAGAGATCAATGACAATTGAAAACCCCAACTTTGTGACCAGGCCTCCTTCCTTCTGATTTTTGGGGCTCTAAGTCAAGGATGACACTTAAATCAGCCACCAACCTCCTCAGGCCCTGAGGAATGGGGCCTGAGACAGAGGCCTGGTGGGGAAGAGAGACAGCCCCTGTTAGGGCAATTCTGTTCCCTGTGGGGAGAGTTGGGGCGAAAAGATGAATCCCTGCCTAACTCGCTTTGCAGTTGGGCTTCCGGCTGCTGGCTTTCCAGAGGCTCTTGCGGTCTGGTGTAGTGAAGAGCACTTTGAGAGGGTGAGACTCAGCAGGATTCAGGCCCTAATTCTGCTGACTGGCCAACTACGCACACCCAGGGACATCACCAGACTTCCCATTCACCTTAACTGTTACATGAGAGGGCCAGCAAGGATGAAATGACCGTAAGAAAGGTGGAGATAAGAGAGGGTGAGGCAGGCCAGGCGCAGTGGCTCATGCCTGTAATCCCAGCACTTTGGGAGGCCGAGGCAGCAGAAGGATGGCTTGAGCCCCGGGGTTCAAGACCAACTTGAGCAACATGCCAAGACCCCATCTCTCTAAAAAATAATAATCAATCAATCAATACAAAGAGAAGGTGAGGCCTGTGGAAGACAGAACAGGAAGGGCTGGAGTAGTCTGAGAGGAGGTCGGCTTCATCTGCTCAGCTTCGTCTGCTCATTGGAGGATGGGGAAGGCCCAAGGAGCCCTGAAGGAGAGATGCCCCTCAGCCCCGCTGCGTGAGCCCTGGCCTCACGCACTGCAGCCCTGCGCAGATGCCTGTGGAGTCCTGGCTGCAACCTGCTTGTCTGCGTGAGCACCCCTTGAATGCTATGCGTGTGGAGCTCTCTCTAATGACTGTGGGCGCCTCTGCCCTGAATGAGCATGCAGGCAGCAGCCCCACACTCCTTGACCTCACTTACGATCTGTGGGGCTGCTCATCCCGCCCTGGTTCTCCCCACCCTGATGCATGCAATGAATGCCAGAGACCGCTTGTGTGTGCCTTCTGCCTGCCCCTCGGACTGCCCTCTGGGGTGGGTGGCAAATTAACACTCTGGTTCTTCTGTCTGAACACCCACCAGTCAAAAGGAGAAGTCAGAGCCCCCGAAGAGCGAAAGACAGAGCCCACCCAGCTGAAAACCAAGCGCCTGAGAGAGTACACTCTTAAATGCCACTCAAGCATGCCTCCCAACAACTCCTACGTCAACTTTGAACGTTTTGCCTGTGTGGTGGAAGACGTGGCTCGGGTGGACCTGGGATTCCGTGCCCTGGTGGAGGCCAACGATACCATCCAGGACGATGTGGAGGCCCTGGTCTCCATCTTCAATGAGAAGGAAGCTTGGTACCGAGAGGAGAATGAGAGCACCCGGCACGACCTGTCCCAGCTCAGGTATGAGTTCCGCAAGGTAGAGTCACTGAAGAAGCTGCTGCGAGAAGACATCCAGGCCACGGGATCTAGCCTTGGAAGCGTGGCCAGGAAACTGGACCATCTCTAAACCCAGTTTGAGATTCTGAGGCAGGAGTTCTCCGCAGACCTGCAGTGGATCCAGGAGCTGGTGGGCAGCTTCCAGCTGGAGAGTGGGAGCTCCGAGGGCCTGGGCTCCGTATTCCGCCAGGACACCAGTGAATCCCTGTCAGAGCTGCTCAGCAGATCATGCGCTGAGGAAGTTCTGGCCGGCTGGAAGCTCTGATCACCAGAATCTAGTCAGTGATGCATTCCAAGAGGTTTGCAGACGCATGTTCTCATCCGTCCTGCTGCGGCATCCAGCTAGAATTATCCTGCAGGGGTGTGTGTCTGTAGTATAGCCTTCCACCCTCTCCACAGAATCCAGAATCGCTGAGGTGCTAGTTAATTCTTCATTCAGCACCTCCCCTCACCAATCTGGTTTTCTGGGAGGGTGCTGGCAGGGCAGCCAAGCTGTTAAAACAATTAGAGAGTGATTACCCCTCAGGGTCCCCTTCTCCAGAGGGAGGATGGCTGGCCCTGGAGAGATGCTTGAGAATTGATTTGTGATGAAGGATTTGTTCACATCTCACTCTCTGCCTACATACCTTATGGACTGTAGATCTTGGGTAGTATTTGAGTTAATTAGGAATAACTAAGTCAGCATGGTGCTTTCCTGCTACAGAAGCAGTGATTTAAAATGCATAGAGAAAATAATATTGCCTTTCGTTTGCATTGATTTTTCACTTACCGTGCACGTACGTCTGACAAATGACCTCACTTGATCCTTAAAAGAACTCAGTGAGATAGGAAGATGGGTGGCATTATTATTATTATTTCCATGCAACTGATGAGAAAATTGACTCAGTGAGGGAAAATGATATAGTCAATCAATACGGATGAAACAGAAACCCAGGATTCCCATCTCTAAGATGAGGTATATGGGAGAAAGTAGTAAGGCTTTGCTGTAAATAGCTACCTTAATATTAAAGTCCAGGTCCCAGAGGCAAAGTAAGCAACTTCATGCATTCTGCCAGGTGTAGGTGCAATGCATACACCTGCAGATGATTGTCCCAGGAGCTCTGTCCCAGAAGGTACAGTCATTGTCCCTACTCAGCTGTGTCTCTGTCTAAAGACCAGCCTGCAAGCAGGAGAGAAGGAAAGAAGGAGTCTTCCCATTCCCCACCCTTTCCCCTCTTCTGGCTAACGGCCCCAACTTTGTGTCAAGAATAGAGACCAGAAGGTCCTCAACAGGAGGTTCCTTTTCTTATATACCTAGGCCATTAGGCCTTGAAGACCTAAGAAATTCCATGAGGGTTTTTGAAAAGGGCGAATGTAAAGATGGGGAAGCGCAAGGCCACATGGTCCTTTCATGACCCAAAGCTTTGAGCACCCCTCCCCAAGGATGATAAGATCTCATCTCCCTTTCTCTGGGGGAGGGGACAGTCAACCAACTCCTATCAACAGAGCTTGGCATAGGAGCCCATTGCTGAGCTAGAAGCTTGTAGGTGGGGCATAACTGGTATAGTTCAAAGTGTCTTCACGGCCTCACAAAACATCCCTATCTTACAGGCAGACTAAATGATATTCCCAATTTAGAGATGAGGAAACAGACAGAGGATGGGATTTCCCCAAGGTCACATCATTGTGGCAAAAGTAGAGGCCTTCTGATGACAAGTCTGTTGCTCTTTCTGCTTCTCCTGGCTGCGCCAGGCTCCAGAGATTTATTCCCTGCTTGCGGGGGCAGCTCACACCTGGATTCATCCATCCATTTACAAATTATACTTAGGTATCAACCAACTTCCAGTTGCCTGGCTTGACTCTGGGGATACAATGTTGAGTGAAAACAGGCCTGATTCCTGCCTCACAGAGTGCTCAGTCCAGCGAAGGATTTGAACATTGATCAAGAATCACAGAAAGGTAGAGCTGCAGCTTGTGTTTATGCTGGGAGAGAAGCACGTAGTGCTGCAGGGGCCTGCCATCAGGGTCTGACAGCGTCGGGGGAAGCATCCTGAAGAGTGACACTGGAACGGAGCTCAGCTGAGCCAACCAGGGAGAGAGAAGTTTCCCAACAGAGCCACCATGCCAGGGCTCTGTGATGAGAGACGGTGTGGAAGGTTGAGAATACGAGGATTGAAAGCTGGAGGGGAGAGAATAGAATATAGTGTGGAAATGACCAGAGAACAGGCAGGACCAGCAGGGCTTTGGCCATGTAGAAGAACTCTGCCTTTATCCCGAAAGTCAAGGGAAACCAGCGGGTTCCCGGTGCTGGGCCCTAGGGAATGCCTCATGAACAGCTCAGATAGGAAGTGGTTTAGGACAAGACAGGAAAGTTTCATCTCATGAAACCATTTCTTCAAAATCCTATCTCCTTTTCTATTCACATGAAGGATCATTTCAAATATCATATACAATATTTGTAACAGAAACTTTCTTCATCACTTACGAGAAACCATGGTGATAAGATGCATCATCATTTTATGGACCACTAAGAAAAAAAGCCCAAGATGGGGAGTCTAATAGGAACCTCCCTCTACCCCCACCGAATAAAGCTGTGATGCCCTCAGTGAGAGGGTAAATGAGAAAGGGGGAGCAAGGAAACCCGTGTGTCTCAACCTTGACACTAAGTGGGGGTGAAAAATCCTCCCCTGAGAACAGGAGTCCCAAGCCGGTGGTACTCATGCAGGTTTGCTTTCTGAATTTGTACAATCAGTGTGATCCAAAAGAACATCAAGCAGAGAATGTAATATCCAACAGTCTGAGGCTGGGTGGCCCTGGATGGCTAGCAGAAACAGTACTGTCCTCTTCCAGAGCGCCTGCCTTCTCTCCAGGCCAACAGTAAGAATATGATACCATCATCTGGGAGATGCCTCCTGACTTCAGAGATCCAAAAATGTACATCTTGGAACCAATGAAAGATGACAAAAGCTCCGTTTCCTACATCCCACCCAAGAGCATTGGTTCAAATGACCTGTCTACAGTCTCTGCAAGGTCTTACCTGCCCTGTCACAGGAAGTTGTATACATATTTGGTGCTGAGACACTGCAAATATTAAATGTCCCTTTGGTCGTGTTAACAGAACTTTACCTTCACACACCCAGGTTTCTAAGGAGAGGAAGCCACTGATGGGGCAACACAGGGCAAGCTCTTTAGTGAAGGTCAAAATAGAATGCAGGCCCAGTGTGGTGGCTCACGCCTGTAATCCCAGCACCTTGGGAGGCCGAGGTGGGTGGATCAAATGAAGTCAGAAGTGCGATACTAGCCTGGCCAACATGGAGAAACCCTGTCTCTACTAAAGATATAAAAATTAGCTGGGCGTGGTGGTGGGTGCCTGTAGTGCCAGCTACTCAGGATACTCGGGAGGCTGAGGCAGGAGAATCTCTCGAACCTGGAAGGTGGAGGTTGCAGTGAGCCAAGATTGCACCACCGCACTCCAGGCTGGGTGACAGAGTGAGACTCTGTCTCAAAAAATAAAAATAAAAATAGAATACAGTAAAAGAGTAAAATGTCGGCAATGATTTGAATGGGGGAAATTGGGAAAAGGGAGGGAGAAGTGGTTATTTTAGAATCGTGATCAGCTACACACAGTGCTGAGAGTCACCCGTTTAGTCGGCCCCACGCTGGACTCCGAACTCTAAGTGGTTTTCCTTACAGCAGTGAGATCATCCTCTCTGTGCTCACGTCCAGTTATTGTAACTGCTTCTCACTTAGACGTGTCATAAACAGGCCTTTCTCTGTACAAAGAGCTTCTAAAGACAAAGAGAGTTGAGAAATGCCCCCAAGTCTTTTGGGGAAAGCAGAGGAGACCATGACCTTCTTCTGTGTCCTGGCCAGCCGAAGTCCCGTCCTCCCATAGCATCGGAACCTGATGCTGGGGGGACCAGGGGGCCTGTGGGATGCAGCCACAGGACCTGCTTATCTCTGCTCCCCACACGCCCTCAGCTGACTTTTTACAACACTGTTGAGGGCTAACAATGGCGGGAAGGGCTATGGGAGTGGACTGTTTCGCTGGTGCCTAGAGGAGGGAAGGCTTGTGGGTGCTGCTCTGTGGGCAGCCCCTCTGCCATTGAGGATTTTTAATTCAATAAATTGCAAATTTTTTTTTTTTTTTTTTGGGTGGGGGGACAGTCTCACTGTGTTGTCCAGGCTGGAGTGCAGTGGCATGATCTCGGCTCACGCCAACCTCTGCCTCCCAGGTTCAAGCAATTGTCCTGCCTCGGTCTCCTGAGTAGCTGAGACTACAGGTGTGTACCACCACACCCGGCTAATTTCTGTATTTTTAGTAGACATGGGGTTTCACCATATTGATCAGGCTAGTCTTGAACTCCTGACCTCAGGTGATCCACCCACCTCAGCCTCCCAAAGTGCTGGAATTACAGGCATGAGCCACTGAGTCCAGCCCAGCCTGCAAATGAAAGGTTGGCTTCTGTGCTCTGTTCAAACACCATCCTGGGCTGTTTGGGAGGGGAAAGTGAGTGTATGACATTGCCCTGAATAACGATTCTCAAGGAAGCTGGTGAACTGGCCCTTGGGGAAGGCAGCTGCCTGTCCCTGCTGTGAGGCAGGTGCTCACAGCCTAGCATTGCCTGACTGTGTCTCAGAAGGTGGGGTGATGGTTTGGTAATTGATTCTGCAGCTGCGGGAGCCTGGCAGTGAAGGGAATAAGCAGAGGAATAATGGCAGAAAGAGTCGGAGTCTCCCCCATGGGCCCCCTCCCCACCCCTGCAGGTGATCATGAAGATGGTGGCTTCCTACCTCACTCCATCATGCAGCACAGGTGGCCCGGCCCATGCTGGAGGTGGCTGTGTGCCCAGCTGTCACCCCTACTGTCAACTTTCTGTAAATGTCTGTGGAACTGGATGCTGTTTTCCCTTGGTCTGTGAAATTCTTGACCCCACAGTGGGCATGTTCACATTGCAGAAGGGTGCAGTGCCATTGAACAAATACTGATTGTGCTCTGGCTCAGGGGGAGGTTACAGACAACGACAAGACAACCTCAAATAAAAGACTCAGTGTCTGGGGCAGATGGGGACCCAGCCAACTAGATGGGAAAAGCTGTGGTGAGTGATAAAATAGAGCTTCCTCATCTCCTAGAAATCAAAGGAGAGAGGAATTCTGATTGAGAAAGGGTAAGCGGGTGGCAGAGAAAAGAGGCCTTCCCAGGGACTCTGTCCCCACCAGTGACCACCAGTGACCACCCCCTTCCACCCCCAAACTGTGTCCCTTGAGGAAGGCATGAGTGAAATCTGGAAGGGCGGGGGGATGAGCCCAGACTGGGGTTGGGAACTTGGAACAGTTGAATGGAGATTAAAGAGAGGGAGATGACAGAGATTTAAAAGAGACTTTTAAACTTTTTGTTATGGTCCCCTCAGCAGGAAAATTGTCAAAACTTGCACAGAAGTATAAGGAATGGGATAGTGGATTCCAGGACCTATGACCCCGCTCCAGCAGGAATCAAGTCATGTGGGTCCTCTTTCATTCATCTCTCCCATTACTTTTCTTCTGGGGTATTTTAAAGCAAACTTCAGACTTATGTAACTCATAAATTCTCCAGCATAAATCTCTGCTAAGGATTTTCTTCTTCTTCTTCTTTTTTTTTTTTTTTTTGAGACAGAGTTTCACTCTTGTCGCCTAGGCTGGAGTGCAATGGCGCAATCTTGGCTCACTGCAACCTCCACCTCCCAGGTTCAAGCGATTCTTCTCCTGCCTCAGCCTACCAAGTAGCTTAGATTACAGGCACCCACCACCACACCTGGCTAGTTTTTGTATTTTTACTAGAGATGGGGTTTCACCATGTTGGCCAGGCTAGTCTTGAACTCCTGACCTCAGGTGATCTGCCTGCCTCGGCCTCCCGAAGTACTGGGATTACAAGCATGAGCCACCGCACCCAGCCAGGACTTCCTTTTTAATATAACCCCGTGCCATTATCACACCTGACAAAATCAGCAATAGTTCCTTTATCTCATCTGAATTCCCACTCCATACTCACATGTCCCCACCACTCCCAACAGTGTCCCATTACAGCTGGTTTGTTCAAATCAGGATCCAAACAGTCCACATGTGGCATTTGGTTGCTACGTCTCTCAAGTCTCTTGGGTTTTATAACAGTACAAAAGGAAGAATGTTTGGAGCTTTTCCTGGGGAAAAAAATTGCTCAGAAAACTGATGGTCCCGTAGAAGAAGAATAAAAAAGAGAGCGTATCCATGTCGAGACCTAACTCAGAAAAGTGAGACCAGGCCAAGCAAGGAAAGGGATATTTCTGCCTCCTTCCACTGGCTTGTTCACTGTAGGGGACAGCCTGCAGGCTCACAGCCTTTCTGCAGTTCCCCCTCCCACTTAGGAGGAGGCAGAGACTCAAGCCTCCCACAAGCCCCATGTGCTCCTTTCCTGGGAAAACAGGTGGGTGAAGGCAGAAGAGCCCAGGCTTCAGTCATCAAAACAGCCAGTGAAGGGAAGGGGTGGAGGGGTGCCACCTGCAAAACTCCACTGAGGGAAGGGCAGCAGGGAGGGGTCCTGGGCACGAGAGAAGTGGGTGTGAGAGTGCCCTGGCTTTCACTGGAGTAAGGGGCTGGAGAGATGGCACAGATGGGGGTTGGAGGTGCAATCTGCTTGCAGTTCCTAAAGGAGGCCTAGTATCTAGAGAAAATCGTTGTGTGTGGGGTGGAGTTGGGGGAGTCGCCTCTTCTGTAAAGCCAGGATTCCTTTTTCATGCCTTAGCAGCAGCTGCTGCTTCCTGCCCCTGCCTGTGGGTGTTGGTACTGACCTGGCACACCCCACTGGACTTTGTCAAAGGCATTTGCAGCTGCATAAACAAAACTTGACTATCCCACAGTTTTCTGTCTTCTTGCTTCCCTTTTGGACATTTTTTCCAAGACACCAAACACACACCTAGGAGCCTGGTCAGAATCACCGGGACTCCCTGGTATCACAGATGGACCACAGGGCCAGAAGGCGGGCACTTTCTGTTTGCAGGGAGGGGCGGGTCAGGAGAAGGCAGGACACAGTTCCATCTTCCCCTCACACCCCCACTTGAATCAAAAGTATTTGTGCCACATTCCCTCTGGGAACAATTTTGCTGCAGAATTTTCACCTCTGCTGCAGAATTTACATGTTTCCAGGCTGAGATGTCAGCATCAGCGTTTAGTGAGGCTCTTAACAACCAGGAAGGCCCATTGATTAGAAAAGGCCAGCCTGACAGATTGATAGCCCCGTGGCCGCCTCCTCAGGGTTGGTGCTGTTGTGTGTAGCTATAAACAGGGCCCTCAAAAGAATTGCATCACCTCCCATTAATAGCCTCTGGGAAGATGATCTCACCTGACATTTTAGCTGGGCCCCTCTGCTCAGTGGCTGGCACTGCTGGACCAGGAGGCGGGTGGGATTCTCATTAACGAGATCCCCCACACCTGCATGTTGACCTTCCAGCCGTGGGCTTAGCTCTTCCTCCCCTGGGTGAGGGTGCCAATCAGTAAGTGGACAAAAAGAAATCTCTTCTCCTCCAGAGTCTACTAATCCCATCTCAGCAAACTGTCCTTGAGAGGTGCAAGTGCCCCTGTGAGGGTTAGGCTCAAAGATCATTCATGCCCAAGGGAATTGCAGATGTCAGTGAAGTTACAGTTAGAAACGACTGATGGGTTGGGGAGGGTGCTAAGCACCTTGGAAAGGAAATTCTAGGAGCTTGGAGGTGTGAGGGAGAGAGGACTAACAAAAAACAAGCAGTCAACCCTCCCTACCTGCAAGTTCCACATCCTCAGATTCAATCAACCACAGATCAAAAATATGCAAAAAGTAAAAAAGATAACATTACAATAATAAATGCAAATAATACAGTGTGATAACTATTTACATAGCACTTACATCATATTTGCTATTATAAGTAATTTAGAGAAGATTTAAAGCATTAGGGGAGGGTATGTGTAGGTTACATGCAAATACCACACCATTTTATAATAAGGGACTTGAGCATCCATGGATTTTGGTATCTGTGGCAGTCCTAGAACCAACCCTCCAAGGATACTGAGGAGTGAATGTGAATAAATACAGAACAGAGGCCGGGCGCGGTGGCTCAAGCCTGTAATCCCAGCACTTTGGGAGGCCGAGACGGGTGGATCACGAGGTCAGGAGATCGAGACCATCCTGGCTAACACGGTGAAACCCCGTCTCTACTAAAAAAATACAAAAAACTAGCCGGGCGAGGTGGCAGGCGCCTGTAGTCCCAGCCACTCGGGAGGCTGAGGCAGGAGAATGGCGTAAACCTGGGAGGCGGAGCTTGCAGTGAGCTGAGGTCCGGCCACTGCACTCCAGCCTGGGCGACAGAGCGAGACTCCGTCTCAAAAAAAAAAACAAACAAACAAACAAACAAACAAAAAAAAAAAACAGAACAGAATATCAGGTAGCACCACGTGTAATGAAGATTTAGTACTCCGGCATAGTGAGTCATGGGGGCAGCTGGATTGCTACTTTATGTAGGGTGGTCAAGGAAGGCTTCCCTGAGGAGATAACATTTGAGCAAAGACTTGAACAACGTGACAAAGTGAATATAGGAGAGAGCAAGGGCAAAGACCCAGAGACTTTGGATTCACAGACCAGCAAGTGGACCTGTGCGATGGGAGCCAAATGGACAGGAAGGAGAGAGGTAGAAAATCAGGGTGGAGGCCGGGTGCGGTGGCTCAAGCCTGTAATCCCAGCACTTTGGGAGGCCGAGATGGGCGGATCACGAGGTCAGGAGATCGAGACCATCCTGGCTAACACGGTGAAACCCCATCTCTACTAAAAAAATACAAAAAACTAGCCAGGCGAGGTGGTGGGCGCCTGTAGTCCCAGCTACTCGGGAGGCGGAGGCAGGAGAATGGCGTAAACCTGGGAGGCGGAGCTTGCAGTGAGCTGAGATCCGGCCACTGCACTCCAGCCTGGGCGACAGAGTGAGATTCCGTCTAAAAAAAAAAAAAAGAAAAGAAAAGAAAATCAGGGTGGAGGGTGCAGGCCTTGAGGGTCTCCATGAGCTCATGGGGATGTATAGAGAGCACGGGGAAGCCACTGGAAGGCTTGGAGAAGGAAAAAGGCAAGGTCTTCAGCACAGATTTGTCACCCTCCACCTACTTTTGTGCCTCCCTTCCAAGGGGGACTAGACCCAGGGCTGGGCTCGCAGGTGCACAGAGTGGGTGACAGTTAAAGACAGGATCTAGAGGACTGGACATGGCCTGGCGGTTCCTCTGGCAGCCTCGTCCTTCCCATTCCTTGTCTTTCTCCTTCCCCTCCTGTCTTTCCTTCTGCACTCTTTGGCCCAAGGCACTGTGCTTCAGTTTCAAGGGTGAATAGCCCCTGGTTTCTCATCTCCCATCCACTTCCAGGTGGCATGCACTCCCCGTCCAGCTCCGGGTCACCCCAACCCCCGCCCGTGGAGCTCTACATCCTGCTGACTCCTGGGCAGGGCCATGGGGAGCCTTTGTGCCCTGACACCCTTTCAAGGTGGTGTGACTGGGCTGACCAGGTGACCTGGGCCCCTCATCAGTGGGAGTGAGTAGGTCCCAGGTCCTGGGATTTCATTCCAATTTGTCTCTCCAACAGCTCAGGGAAACGACTTAGTTGTACAACTATTAATCACTCACTGTTGTAGGTTCTGGGTTGGGAGGAGAGTGGGGGACGGGGCACTGACATAGACAGGAAGAAAGTCTGTGCCCTCCAGTCATTTTCCAGGAGTGGGATGAATCCTCTGCAAGGCTGACTGACAGGTGCTGGACTTAATAAAGGAGCACATGCTTTGTTCATGTCAGGGAGGGAGACATGATTTTCTGAAATTTGTCTTGGAGGAGATCATGTCTGAAATTGGCCTTTGAAATACTTGAAGGCCTTCCAGGAGGATGGGCGGCAGGGCCTGCCATGGGATGGACCTCCTGCCAGAGGGTGCCAGCTCCAGAGCAGTGTGGCCGGCAGTGTGCACTGGCTTTCTTCTGGTGCCTGATGCCATGATGAAAAATCAAGCGTGGAGGCATGCTCAGAGCATGGTTAGGAGACAAGACCCACACTTGGGAATCAACGGGCAAGCTCGCTTAGCATTCACCAGATGCCCAGTGGGGCATTGCGGCAGGAAGGCTATCAGAGCACAGAGAAACCCAGAGCTGCCCAGGACCTTTGGGATCATTCTGGGCAGTTCATTTTCTTGAGGTCATGGGGGCCTTTGAGAATCAATAAAAGCTATCAACAATCCTCCAAAGAAATGCGTGTCTGTACATACACACTAACTTTTAAAAATTGAGTTATGATGTACATACTATAAAATTCACCATTTTAAAATGTACAATTCAGTGGTTTTTAGTATACTCACAGGGTTGTGTAACCATTATCACTATCTAATTCCAGAATGTTTACATTACCCCAGGAAGAAATGTCATACCCTTCAGTAGCCATTCCCCATTCTCCCCTTTCCCTGGCCCCTGGCAGCTACCCATCTGCTTTGTTTCTAAGGATATGTCTGTTCTGGACATTTTATTTCAATTGAATCATACAGCAGGTAGCCTTTTGTGTCTGGCTTTTTTCATTTAACATAATGTTTTTAAGGTTCATCCGTGTTGTAAAATGTATTGGACTCAATTTTTTATGAATAGTATTTCTGACTAATATTCCTTTGTATGGATATAGCACATTTTGTTCACAGAACCCCTGAAACCTCTCTTGATTTCAGAAAACCTTATTTTACAAAAGCGGGGAGTTGAAGAGGGAATGGAGAAGGCAGGAAAGCTCACTATAACTTATTACTATGTATTGAGTGGTGCTGGGCTAAGCACTTTATATATGCGTGATCATATAATTCTTTTTCTTTTTTTTTTTTTTGAGACAGAGTCTTCGCTCTGTCGCCCAGGCTGGAGTGCAGTGGCCGGATCTCAGCTCACTGCAAGCTCCGCCTCCCGGGTTTACGCCATTCTCCCACCTCAGCCTCCCGAGTAGCTGGGACTACAGGCGCCCGCCACCTCGCCCGGCTAGTTTTTTGTATTTTTTAGTAGAGACGAGGTTTCACCATGTTCGCCAGGATGGTCTCGATCTCCTGACCTCGTGATCCGCCCATCTCGGCCTCCCAAAGTGCTGGGATTACAGGCTTGAGCCACCGCGCCCGGCCGTGATCATATAATTCTTAACCCTGTGACATATTATTATCCCCATATTACAGATGGGGAAACTGAGGCTCAGAGAAACCATCCCAAGCTTCTTGGAGAAGTCAAGATTTAAGCTGAGCTTTGATTGCCAGCCTGTGAAAAGCAACTGCACATCCTGTCACCTCTTGACTTTCATCAGAGCCCTTATTTCCTTCCATTTATTTTTTAATGGAGTATGAATTCTCTATCTACCAACAAGGCATTTGTTTTGCTAAGCCCAGAATCGCCCCAGTGCCCAGAAGGCATCCCAGACTGCTGTAAAATGACCCTCTCCCCAAAGTGATGTGTGACTGAAGCCCCTGCCTCCTGCCGTTCCCCTTCAGGAGCTGCTGAGCCTCCAGCCAAGGCTGCCTATGTGTCAGGCTGTGGTAATAATAGCTGAGAGGCATCTCCTGAACAGCTGAGACATGTGTAGCTGTTGCCCTGACTGTGATGCTCCCACAGTGTGCCCCGCCTGGTGGGGAGATGCCAGGGTCAAGCCAAGGGCGGTGGGCATGCGGTGGGTGGGGGGTTCTGCGGCAAGGAGGGTGGCTGCTGTCTGAAGCCCAGCAGCAGCTGCCATGCTCTGCTTTGTCTTTCAGCCGGTGGACAACCAGCAAGCCATGGTGCGCAGGGAGTCTGTGGTCAATCTGGAGAACTTCAAGAAGCAGTATGTCCGCCGGCGGTGGAAGGTGTGTCCAGGCCTGGGGTGGCCTGGGGGACCTGGGCGGGGTTTCTGGCTCTCCTGGGTCTCCGTGCACATTCTCACCTGGGCGTTCCTTTCCTCTGCCTCCCTCAGCTCTCCTTCAGCATTGTGTCCCTGTGCAACCACCTCACCCGCTCGCTGATGAAGAAGGTGCACTTGAGGCCAGATGAGGACCTGGTGGGTAAATGCGTGCCCTCTTCTTGGGCAGAATTCTGGGGTAGCCTGGAGCTCAGGGATGAGTGAGTTCCCTTCCCCCTCGCAAGGCAGGTGGGTGTTCACTGTTTCCAGCCAGTTCTGCTGGCCCAGTCCTCTTCCCTGAAGGCTGAAGTGTGATCCTCAGAGGAATGTGGGGACCTCTGGGTGGTGCCGGGAGGGGAGGGCGGATGCGGCAGCGTGAACTCCTGGAGGATCTCCCATCCTTTCCCGGTGGGCCTTCAGAGGGGCTGCTGCTGCCAGCTGACCACAGACAGCCTCAGACGTGTTTCTGACACAACCCAAAAGCTGCTTTAGAATGGGAGCTTTACGTTCTCTTTTCCATATTTCCATGTCTGCTTTGCTTCAGATTACCATCATCATAATATTTAGACAAGATCTTATATTTGATTGCTTTATTGCCATTTTGTATATATTTAAAAGGAGTAGCTCGTAACAGAATACACTGGTGAAGAGGGTGGCCTCTGGAGTCAGAGTGCCAGGATTCAAATCTGCCACTTACTGTGTGACCTTGAGGAAATTACTTAACCTCTCTGTGCTGAGATTTCATCATTTGTAAAATAGGGTTAATAATAGTTCCTAAAGGTTAAATAATGATATATTCTTTTTTTTTTTTAAAGACTGATTTTCGCTCTTCTTGCCCAGGCTGGAGTACAATGGTGTGATCTCGGCTTACCACAACCTCCACTTCCCAGGTTCAAGCGATTCTTCTGCCTCAGCCTCCCGAGTAGCTGGGATTACAGGCATGCGCCACCACAGCCAGCTAATTTTATATTTTTAGTAGAGTTGGGGTTTCTCCGTGTTGGTCAGGCTGGTCCTGAACTCCCGACTTCAGGTGATCTGCCCACCTTGGCCTCCCAAAGTGCTGGGATTACAGGCATGAGCCACCGTGCCCGCCCAATAATGACACATTCTTACAGCCTGGTATGTAAGTGGTCAGTAAGTGTTAGCAATTACTGTTGTTGCTTAAAACCCTCCTGTAGGCTAGCAGTAGTGGTTCGTGCCTATAATCCCAGCACTTTGGGTGGCTGAGGCGGGAGGTTCAGTTGAGGCCAGGAGTTAAAGACCAGCCTGGGCAACATAGTGAGACCCTGACTCTACAAAACAAAACAAACAAAATGAGCCAGGTATGGTGACGTGCACCTATAGTCCTAGCTACTCAGGGAGCTGAGGTGGGAGGATCATGTGAGCCCAGGAGTTAAAGGTTACAGTGAATTATGATCACGCCACTGCATTGCAGCCTGGGCAACAGAGCATGACCCTACCTCTAAAGAAAATTAAATTTAAAAATTAAAAAAATAAAATCCTCCTGTAGACTTTAAAATGCAGTTAGTAGGGGTTCCCCGCACAGCCCCTCTCCCCACTTACGGAGTGTGGTATAGGGTGCTCAGGAGTGTCTGGGATGCCACAGGTTAGGACAGAAGGGGATGCCCTGCTCAGGGAGGGACTGGGAGGTGGGTGCCTAAGAGGGCTGAACAGCCTCATGGTGCACGGCTAGACCCAGGACAGCCCTGCTGTGCCCACTCCCTCCACACAGCCTGGGGTCTTCTCTCTTCAGCGTGATCTCT
This sequence comes from Rhinopithecus bieti, assembly GCF_001698545.2. Classification (NCBI taxonomy): domain Eukaryota; kingdom Metazoa; phylum Chordata; class Mammalia; order Primates; family Cercopithecidae; genus Rhinopithecus; species Rhinopithecus bieti. The sequence goes on along the minus strand of NW_016808004.1, from coordinate 1,967,510 downwards.
TGCCAGCACTTGAGGATTTATGGTCCAGAGGCCCCAAACAACTGTGTGGCTTTGGCCAAGCCTTGTGCCTGCTCTGGCTGCTTTCCTCATCTCCTATGAAGGGGATTGGACCGCTGTCCCTCTGAGAATCCCTGATAATGACAAGCAGACTTCACCCAGCTTATTTTTTTACTGTCTGGCTCTGACTCATGCTAAAAAGTTGCTATTCAGCAGAGCTTGAGTTATTTTTATTGTTATAGCCGGGCTTGGTCTAGGATGTATTTGGCTAAAGTTGATCTTGACCTTGGATTTCCAGCTGGCTCAGGCTGGAGGAAGGGGAAAAGGCCTCGGAGGATGAGTGGCAGATGGTGGGCATGCCTCACAGGCTGAGCCACTGGCCCTGCTTCCCTGACAGATGCAATCTGTGGGGAGAGAGGACCAGAGTAATTGAGAAGAATGCCAATTTTTTTTTTTTTTTTTTTTTTTTTTGAGACAGTCTTACTCTGTCTCCCAGGCTGCAGTGCAGTGGCGCCATCTCAGCTCACTGAGACCTCCGCCTCCCGGGTTCAAGAGATTCTCCTGCCTTAGCCTCCTGATTAACTGGGGTTACAGGCCTGCACCACCATGCCCGGCTAATTTTTGTATTTTTAGTGGAGATGGGGTTTTGCCATGTTGGCTGGGCTGGTCTCGAACCCCTGACCTCAGGTGATCCGCCCACCTTGGCCTCCCTAAATGGTGGGATTACAGGCGTGAGCCACCGTGCCCAGCCAAAAAGAATGTCAATTTCTTTCCAAACTTTTGTTCTTGTACAAATATTCTTTTTTTTTTTTTTTTTTTGAGACGGAATCTCGCTCTGTCGCCCAGGCTGGAGTGCAGTGGCCAGATCTCAGCTCACTGCAAGCTCCGCCTCCTGGGTTTACGCCATTCTCCTGCCTCAGCCTCCCGAGTAGCTGGGACTACAGGCACCCGCCACCTCGCCCGGCTAGTTTTTTGTATTTTTTAGTAGAGACGGGGTTTCACAGTGTTAGCCAGGATGGTCTCGATCTCCTGACCTCATGATCCGCCCGTCTCGGCCTCCCAAAGTGCTGGGATTACAGGCTTGAGCCACCGCGCCTGGCCAAATATTCTTAAATAGTACTCTTTTTACTCAAACAGCAAGCATCATCAGCTCAAAGTTTCATCCTAGAAGTGGAAAAGGGTTGGGTCCCAGATATCTGTTATACAGTTTTCCCAAAGGGACTTTCCTTTAAAAAAAAAAAAAAAAAAAGCTGAGCGCAGTGGCTCACTCCTGTAATCCCAGCACTTTGGGAGGCTGAGGTGGGTGGATCACGAGGTCAGGATTTCGAGACCAGCCTGGCCAACATGGTGAAACCCCGTCTTTACTAAAAATACAAAAATTAGCTGTGTGTGGTGGCACGTGCCTGTAATCCCAGCTACTCAGGAGGCTGAGGCACGAGAACTGCTTGAACCAGGACCCGGGAGGCGGAGGTTGCAGTGAGCCGAGATCACGCCATTGCACTCCAGCCTGAGCAACAAGAGTATAACTGTCTCAATAAAAAAAAAAAGCACTGAAATTGGACATTGGACAACAGATATTTTAGGACCGAAGTCATTGTGGATTAGTACTTCTTTTAATAATTTTAATAATTATATTAGATTATCAAGACTTGGATGAAAAGACATTTTGGCCTCAGGGTGGCTGCCTCAGCTCTGGTTTGCCATGTAGGAGCTAACAGACAGTACTTTAGACTCATTTCCTCTTTTATAAAAATGGAGCTCAGAAGTCATTTCCCTGGAAAAACTGGGCAAGGTGGCTAAAGGTGCAGCCCATCAAAGAAGAAGGGGCATGGGATGGTGGCTGTCAGAGCATGGGGAGGACCCTGTGGCTCATGGCCATCCTCCAGTCTCTCTAGGCCGAGCTCAGGAGACCCAGCAGCCACAGACCACTCAGCCAAGTGGCCTTGATTATGTGGCAGCCTCAAGGGGAACTAGATGTAATTTTCTTTATTATAATTTGGCCTCTCCTGATGTCTGGTTTCCCTTAGATGCCCTGCTGCTTTCCTTCCTCCTGGGAGTGTCCTTCCTCAAAGTAGCTGGTCTAGCCTCATTTCAGATCCCTCCCCTCCCCCAACCCCTGGATGGCGCAACAGGCTTGCTTTCACCACCCGCCTCCCTGGCTTGCAGTCCCCTGGCCCAGGTGAATCAACCCAGGTTGCCCGGCACAGCCCCATTCCTGGCATCTTATGATCCTCCTGCCCTGGACCTCTTTCTCTTTGTTTTCTCCAGAGGAACTGTGAGAGTGACACTGAGGAGGACATCGCCAGGAGGAAAGCCCTCCACCCGCGGAGGAGGAGCAGCACCTCCTAACTGGCCTGGCCTGCAGTGGCTGCCAGGGAAGTCTGGGCCCAGCGGCGCTCCCTTCTGTGCAGACTCTTGGACCTAGCTCAGCACCAGCACCCGGACATCCTGAGCACTTCGCAAGAGAGGTGGGCCCACAGAATTCAGAAGAGCTTGCAGGCGAGCCAGGAGACCCTGGGAGCCGTGGCTGTCTCCTGTGGAGGAGGCTCCGACTTTCCCAAAGCTCTTAATTCTCCATAAAATGGGCTTTCCTCTGTCTGTCATCCTCAGAGCCTGGGATAGGGGTGTGGACTTAGGAAAACAATATAAAGGACATCCTCATCATCACACGGTGAAGGTCAGACTCAGGCAGCCTTCCTCACAGGCTGAGGGGGTTCAGAACCAGCCTGGCCAAAAATTACACCAGGAAGACACAGTCCTCCCCATTGGGAACAGGGTGATTGAGGAAAGTGAACCTTGGGTGTGAGGGACCAATCCTGTGACCTCCCAGAACCACGGAAGCCAGGATGTCAGGATGACCAACACCTCAGACCTTCTGAAGCAGCCCATTGCTGGCCCGCCATGTTGTCATTTTGCTCATTTTTATTAAACTTCTGGTTTACCTGATGCTCGGCTTCTTTTAGGGCTACTCCCATCTGATTTCCTTTAGCCCGTGTGCCTGTGACTCTGGGGGGGCACGCAGTGGGGTGCTGAGTGGACAGAATCTCAGAAGGTCCTCCTGCACTGTCCCCGCAGGCCTGCAGTGGGCGTGCCTCCTCCTTACTTCCCTAACAGGAAGGTGTCCAGTTCAAGAGAATCCACCCAGAGACTGGGAGTGGTGGCTCATGCCTGTAATCCCTGCGCTTTGGCAGTCCGAGGCAGGGGAACTGCTTGAGCTCAGGAGTTGGAGACCACCCTGGGCAACATGGCAAAACCCAGTCTTTGCAAAAAATTAGCCAGGTGTAGTGGTGGGCACCTGGCATCCCAGCTACTCCAGGGGCTGAGGCAAGAGCATTGCTTAAGCCCAGAAGGTCGAGGCTGCAGTGAGCTGAGATCACACCCCTGCACTCTAGCCTGGGTGACAGAGAGAGACCGTATCCAAAGAAAAAAAGGTTGCCAGACACGAACATGCCCGTGCTCCCTCTACCTCACTGCCACCACTCCTGCTGTTAGGGGCTGAGTGTGTCTCCCTAAAATTCCTGTGTTGAAGTCTTAACCCTCGGTACCACAGAATATCACTGTATTTGGAGATGGGGTCTTTAGAAAGGCACTTAAATTAAAATGAGCTCACGGGTGTGGGCCCTGATGCAATATAATTATAAGAAGGGGAGGGTAGGACACGCAAGAAAGACCACGTGAAGGCCCAGGAGTGGGAGGGGGAATAGCCATCAACAGACTAAGGAGGGGGGCCTCAGAGGAAACCAACCCTGCTGACACCTCAATCTTAGACTCTGGCCTCAAAATTTGTAAGAAAATAAACTTCTGTCTTTTAAGCTACTCAGTCTGTGGTACTTTGTTATGGCAGCCCTAGCAAAATGTACACCTGCCAAGATGGGGGCAGGAGAATTCCTAACGATGTAGGTGGAGAAGGGCAAAGAAGGATCCACGGGGAGAAGGGAGAGGAGAAAGAGACGGATGACCTGGCCCCTTGGAAATGGCAAGGGAAGTTCACTCAATGGCATCGAAATGTGGGCCCTGTTTTTCAGGCCACAAGAACAGTGTTGCTGAGCAGACTCAAGAGACGACCCATGGAAGTCAGAAATAAAGTCAGGGCGAGGCCAGGAGGTTGGGAAAGTATGTGGGAAGAGGCTGAAAGAGAAGTTTTAGAAGGTGAGGAAACTGAGCTGAGGAAGTGAGCCAGGAAGGACAGAGGGGCAAACTATTATTAAAAGGAAAGGGTCCTGGGGAAAGAGGTCCCAGTTCCCTTTGTCAGCAGACAGTGGATGGGTCCAGAGCAAAATGGCCCCACAGGAACAGCAAGGCAACCTAGTTTCAGAGAAGTGTCCAGCCAGAAATGGAGTGAGCCCACAAGCTGGTTGCAGAAAGCTTAGCAGCTGACCTGGACTTCTTGAGCTTCCCCAGATCTCAGGTAGAAACAGTCCTGTGCCTCCCTCCACCCTGGAAGGAGAGCAGAGGCCAAGAACTGCCAACTGTGGGTGAGGGCCCTGGGCCTGCAAGGGGCTCTTGGCTGTGGTTGGTTACAAAAATCAGCAGGGCGTGTTCTGGAACAGGGCTCACTGGGAGCTCCTAGGAAGTCACTTATGGTAATGGGGTGGGGGACTGCCCTCCTGCTAGGAAGGAGAGCAGGGAAGACCTTTGACGAACCCAGTCTTGATCAGAAAGTTAGCCTTTTACAACTAGTCTAGCCCAACCACTACGTTTCACTGAAGAGGAAACCGATGCCTAGAGAGAGGAAGTGACTAGTGCTTCACGCAACAAATTTGTGAAAATGTCTGATGAAAGCCCAGACTTTCTGGCCCCTAGTAATAGTGCTCACTTCTTCAGCTGATAAACTGCGGTGTACCTTGCAGGAAAGGATGAACCATTCGCTTTGCCTCATTGTTAACGAGTCTCATCTATTCTTGACTGTTGCTTGCCGCATCCTTCATTCTTGGAAAAGGAATAAATTGACACACTTGCTTCTACCCATCTTTCACAGTAAAGGACACTGCCCCTGGATGGGGGCATCTCAGCAGCCTACCCCCACAGGCTGCAAGGCAGTCAGGGAACCAGTATTTACTGGGCTCCTGCTGTATGCTTGGCACCGTTCTAGATGCTGGGTTGGAACAGAGCAGGACAGACACAGACCCTGTCCTAAAGGGGTCCACGTTCTCTAAGCCCTGGGAAACCAGGACTCCATCATGCCCATATCTCCTCCTGGCCCTCTTCTCATCCAGGTTATATAAAGCCCTGCTGACAGAGTCCTCTTAGCCCAGCTTTCTCATGTTGGATGGCACTGCTGTGTTTCCCAGAAGCCCTTGGGAAGCACAGGGCCAGGCAGTGGGCCGAGGGGGGCCTTTGAGGATGTACAATCCTTTGAGGATGACTTTGAGGACCAGCAGACAGAAGCCAGGCACCCATGCGCCTCCCAGACAGGGGCCCAGTCCCTGTGGCCTCTCAGCTAGCGGACGGCTGCGGCCCCCAGGTGTGAGGATGAGCACCGCGGAGTGCCCAGAACACCACGTGTGTTCTGTTGACTCTGAAGAAGGATGTGTTGACCAGCTGACACTTTCAGGGCTGAAAGAGACCACAGCATCCTCAGAGGCAAATGGAACATTCCAGTGACGAAAGCCATACCAAATGCAATTCTTTCAAGAGGTCTGGAGGGGTCCTGCCCCAGAGTGTGTGCTTACGTGAGTGTTGGATGCTGCATTAATATTTCACAAATATCCATATAAATATTTTAGTGTGTTGCATTTAGATGTCAATCTCACTAGCTTTCCTGACTCCAAATCTTAGATTGCCTTTGCCTTTTCCCTTCGTATATTTATTTGCTGAAAACCTTATTTTGGAAGCAAATGAAAGCTGTCAGGCGTCTGAGCCCAAGTCAAGCCATCGCATCCCGTGACTTGCACCTATACGCCCAGATGGCCTGAAGTAACTGAAGAATCACACAAGAAGTGCAAATGCCCTGCCTCACCTTAACTGATGACATTCCACCACAAAAGAAGTGAAAATGGCCGGTCCTTGCCTTAAGCGATGATATTATCTTGTGAAATTCCTTTTCCTAGATCATCCTGGCTCAAAAAACTCCCCACTGAGCACCTTGTGACCCCACTCCTGCCCGCCAGAGAACAACCCCCCTTTGACTGTAATTTTCCTTTACCTACCCAAATCCTATAAAACGGCCCCACCCTTATCTCCCTTCGCTGACTCTCTTTTGGATTCAGCCCATCTGCACCCAGGTGAAATAAACAGCCATGTTGCTCACACAAAGCCTGTTTGGTGGTCTCTTCACACGGATGCGCATGACAAAAGCCATACGGTAAGGTGAGCTACAACATCTCTATGAAGGAAAAGTCAGGCCCTGGACTCCACAGACAATCAAAGTAAGTACATGTGAAAGAACTAACTTGAGGACTCGTATCTCACAGGGAATTTTATCTGGCATAGGATTGGAGAACTTTCCTTCCATCGAGTCCCCAACTTGATTTCATCCTAACATTGTTCGATTCACTGTAGCTGCACCCCCAAGGACAATATCTTCCTTGGTGGTCTGCTGAGACGATCCCATTCTAAGCAAATATTAATAGGCTTAAGGATTGAGCAGCTGAAGATCTGTGAACGATGGTTAATTGACATTTCAAAAAGCAGACACACCATTGGTGAGCTCCCCTTAACAGTTTCTCTCCTCCCGTTTTTCCCTCTCCCACTGGTTCTTTTTCTCTCCCTCTTCCTCTATTAGCAATTTATAATATATAGCTGAAGTATATATTTTAGTAATTTATTTACTTATTGAATAAAATTCATGTTCCCAGTTCTTAATCTAAAAAGCAGCTGATTATATTATCTAGGGAGAAATTTTTTTAAGTATTTTTTTCCTCTATGGATCAGTGATCCTCCACCCCTAAGCTAGAGGAAGAGTGAAAGAAAAAAAATGAAGCTCATAATAATTGTTTAAACTCTGCTCTGCAACAGGAACATTTTGCATACATTTCCTTTAGTCCTCGTCCTAGTCTTGTAAGGGAAATGAGAGCCCCATTTATATGATGCAGCTGAGATTCCGCGGAGTGAGGAAATTTGCATATGCAGTCACACAGCTGGAGTACTTAGAATCGGGATTCTAGCCCAGCTTTGCCTACCCTCAAATCCACATTCTTCTCTACTTTTCCTGGAGAAGTAGTGTTCAATGAAAAAGTAATCCCAGAGAACCATGTACACTATTATACTCTTTTTTAAAAGCTCACAAACTATGCCATAAGTTGTTTAGGGATACATGTGAATGTGATAAAATTAATTAATTTTTGAGACACAGTTTCTAGTTGCCCAGGCTGGAGTGTAACGGCGTAATCTCAGCTCACTGCAACCTCCGTCTTCCGCGTTCAAGTGATTCTCCTGTCTTCTAGATGGGATTACAGGTGCCCGCCACCACGCCCAGCTGATTTTGTATTTTTAGTAGAGACGGGGTTTCAGCATGTTAGCCAGGCTGGGCTTGAACTTCTGACCCCAGGTCATCCATCTGCCTCAGCTTCCCAAAGTGTTGGGATTACAGGTGTGAGCCACCACACCTGGCCTAAAATTGAATTTTAAAAGCAAGGGAATACTCTCAAAATTCAGGATGAAACTTACATCTGGGTGGCTGAGATGGGGAGGAGGACAAGGGTGGGCGCTGGGCTGTTGGCAGTGTTCCAGTCAACACTGAGTTCATGGTGGGCTCCTGCAAGTTCTATTTATTAGAATGCTTTCTAACTTACATATTAGCTGTCAGGCCTGAGCCCAAGCCAAGCCATCGTATCCCCTGTGACTTGCATGTATAAGCCCAGATGGCCTGAAGTAACTGAAGAATCACGAAAGAAGTGAAAATGCCCTGCCTCGCCTTAACTGATGACATTCCACCACAAAAGAAGTGAAAATGGGCCAGGCGCAGTGGCTCAAGCCTGTAATCCCAGCACTTTGGGAGGCCGAGACGGGCGGATCACGAGGTCAGGAGATTGAGACCATCCTGGCTAACACGGCGAAACCCCGTCTCTACTAAAAATACAAAAAACTAGCCGGGCGAGGTGGCGGGCGCCTGTAGTCCCAGCTGCTCGGAAGTCTGAGGCAGGAGAATGGCGTGAACCCGGTCCTTGCCTTAAGCAATTACATTATCTTGTGCCTGACTCCTCCTGGCTCAAAAAGCTCCCCCACTGAGCACCTTGTGACCCCCCACTCCTGCCCGCCAGAGAACAACCCCCCTTTGACTGTAATTTTCCTTTTCCTACCCAAATCCTATAAAACAGCCCCACCCTTATCTCCCTTCGCTGACTCTCTTTTCGGACTCAGCCCGTCTGCACCCAGGTGATTAA
>NW_016808004.1:1865371-1958408 GCF_001698545.2 Rhinopithecus bieti | reverse complement strand
TTTTGAGATGGAGTCTCGCTCTGTTGCCCAGGCTGGAGTGCAGTGGGGCAATCTCGGCTCACTGCAACTTCCGCCTCTCAGGTTCAAGCGATTCTCCTGCCTCAGCCTCCCTAGTAGCTGGGACTACAGGTGCCCGCCACCATGCCCAGCTAATCTTTGTATTTTTAGTAGAGACAGGGTTTCACCATGTTGGCCAGGATGGTCTCGATCTCTTGACCTGGTGGTCTGCCCGCCTCGGTCTCCCAAGGTGCTGGGACCACAGGTGTGAGCCACAGCGCCTGGCCTTTATTTCCTTTTTAAAGAGACTGGGTAGGAAACACCCTCTGCCCCTTGCAGCCCTGCCTTCTCAAACATTGCCTCCCCTGGGAGTTTGCGTAAGGACGTGGGTCTGAGGACAACTTCCAAGGCCGACAAGGCTGAGTTTGCCAGCTCATGCTCCGGGTGCCTTCATGTCTCTTTGGATTTAAACCCAGAGGCCAGAACAGCATTTGAAAAGTCAGCTGGGCCATTGTCCTGCTCCTAGATGGGATTGCACTTGGGTTTCTTTGTCTCATTTTGGAATTGAGCCAGGGAGATCCTATATCATCCCTCAATTCCCTTCTCCAGTTCTTAACAGTCTTTATTATATTTTACCATTCAGATCCAAAAGGCCTGGGCTACGTCCTGCCACTTTGCAGCTGTTGGAACTTAGCCTTGTCATTCAACCTTTCTGGGCCTCAGTCTTCTAATCTGTGAAATGGTGATATCAGTGTTACTTGTCATGAATGGCTTGTTGAAACCAATTTTGTAAACGAGCTTTGTCAACTTTGAAGGACTTGGCAAGCATAAAGAATTTGTTTTTACACAATTTAGTTACACTCTGGGACCACAGGCATAAAGAGTGTAAGGAAGCTCCAACTTCCTCTGAAGATTCCACAACAGTTGCTTCTGAAATAAATTGACAATAGATTTACAGGAGAAAAACCATTTTAATTTTGTGCCTGTACACAGGAGCCTCATAGAAGAATGAGGCTCCAGAGAGGGACCCAGTGGTTGAAGTTTTTACGGCTTAAAGGAATAGAGCCTTGAGGCTTTTGGGGGAGGTGGTGGTAAGTTATGGGAAGGAAAGGGGAAGAACTGCACAGAGATTGAAGGTGTCTTATGCAAATACAAATCCCTCAGGCAATCAAGTTGTTTTGGAACTTCCTCCAGAATAGGCAATAGCCTGTCTAGGGGTGGTGATGACTTTTCATCTCCTTGTGGTTATTAACATTTCCTGGTTGTTTGATAAGATTCCTAGGGAAGGGGTTCGAGACAATTCCATTCCTTTTGGAAGACCATCCCTCAGTCCACAGGTAGGAACTTCAGAGGGAGCTCCTCCCTGCCCTAGGGAAGAAAAAGAGGGTGGGAAGGAGAAGGTCAGAGAGAGACCTTAGTTTTCCTCTGGGGCTTTTTGGTCTCCTTTGTTCAGAGCACTCAGCATACCACCCCAATAAGAGCAACTCTGAGAAATGTAGAAGTTAGTCCACCATGGCTAATAGACTCAACACTGCTTACCTAGACTCTGGGCAGAGGGCTCCCGGAGATCGGTGCACCTCTTACCTCTCAGACTCTCAGCAGTGGTTTAAACACGGGAGAAAGCATCACGTTGATGCTGGAGGCTCTCAGTGAGGGGCCTCTCAGCTGGCTGTCTTCCTCCCACTCCTCCGAGAGGGGCTGCTGAGAGTCAGGGCGCTGAGAGGACAGTATACTGTTCCTTTGTCTTTTCATGCAGCACCTAACACAGGTCTGAATGAAAAGACAAAGCGTGTAACAACTCTTTTTTTTTTTTTGAGATGGAGTCTTGCTGTGTCGCCCAGGCTGGAGTGCAGTGGCCGGATCTCAGCTCACTGCAAGCTCCGCCTCCCGGGTTCACGCCATTCTCCTGCCTCAGCCTCCCGAGTAGCTGGGACTACAGGCGCCGCCACCTCACCCGGCTAGTTTTTTGTATTTTAATAGAGACGGGGTTTCACCATGTTAGCCAGGATGGTCTTGATCTCCTGACCTCGTGATCCGCCCACCTCGGCCTCCCAAAGTGCTGGGATTACAGGCTTGAGCCACCGCACCCGGCCCTCTTTTTTTTTTGATTCGGGAGTCTCACGCCCAGCCTGGAGTGCAGTGGCGCGATCTCGGCTCACTGCAAGCTCCGCCTCCCGAGTTCACGCCATTCTCCTGCCTCAGCCTCCCGAGTAGCTGGGACTACAGGTGCCCGCCACCACGCCTGGCTAATTTTTTGTATTTTTAGTAGAGACGGGGTTTCACCCTGTTAGCCAGGATGGTCTCGATCTCCTGACCTCGTGATCCGCCGGCCTCGGCCTCGGAAAGTGCTGGGATCACAGGCGGGAGCCACCGCGCCCGGCCCGCTCCTTTGTCTTTTCATTCAGCGCCCAACACAGGTTCTGAATGAGAAGACAAAGCGGTAATAACTCTTTCAAGAACTAAGTGCGGGACTTGACTATTTGCCCCTACCCTGTTTTCTTATTTTGAGTGTTGTATTTGTTTGTTAAGGATGCCATAACCAAATATCACAGACTGGACAGCTTAAACAACAGAAGTTAATTTTCTCACAGTTATGGAGACTAGAAGTCCAAGACCAAGGTGTCAGCAAGATCGGTTTCTCCTGAGGCCTCTCTCCTTGGCTGGCAGACAGCCGCCTCCTTGCTGCCTCTTCACACAGTGATCCCTCAGTGGATGTGCGTCCCTGGTGCCCCCGTGTGTCCACATTTCCTTGTCAGATTGGATTAGGGCCCTTACAGCCTCATTTTAACTTAATCACCTCTTTGAAGGCTCTCTCTGTAAATACAGTCACATTCAGAGGTACTGAGGGTTAGGGCTTCCACATGTGAATTTGGTGGGGACCTAATTCAGCCCATACACTGATGTGAATCTATCTAATTCTTCATTAAAAGTAAGTAAGTACTTTGCCTTCCTGTTTTACATCCAGCTTCTGAATACCCCCGGGAGATGGAGCTATGGGCCCAGCCTGGCACAGACCATCCTTGGTGTATGAGGTCAGCTGTGCCAAACCACAGCAGGGCAGAGACAAGCATCTTTGTAGGCTTTGTGTTCCAGGCACCCTTGGGCATTGGACACCCTGCCTCTTTTCTTACTCAGGAGTTGGTGCTGATGCTTAATAAAGAACATTTGCTGGCCGGGTGCAGTGGCTCACGCCTGTAATCCCAGCACTTTGGGAGGCCACGGTGGGTGGATCACAAGGTCAGGAGTTCGAGACCAGCCTCAACAACATGGTGAAACCCTGTCTCTACTAAAAAAAAAAAATACAAAAATTAGCCAGGCGTGGTGGTGTGTGCCTGTGATCCCAGCTACTCAGGAGGCTGAGGCAGGAGAATTGCTTGAACCCACGAGACGGGGATTGTAGTGAGCCAAGATTGCGCCACTGCACTCCAGCCTGGGTGACAGAGCGAGACTCCGTCAAAAAAAAAAAAAAAAATTGTCACACTGTAACTCTGCTGTGGCTCGTGTATTTCTGCCTTTTTCACTCCAGTTTTTATAGATGAAATACTATTTTATGATGCATCCCAACAAATATTCATTGATTTCAAGACAGTAGTGGATGAAAGTGAGGTGCATAGGGGGTTAAGGTAAGAAAAAAGCTGGGAAGGCCAGGCACAGTGGCTCATGCCTGTAATCCCAGCACTTTGGGAGGCTGAGGTGAGCAGATCACTTGAGGTCAGAAGTTCGAGACCAGCCTGGCCAACATGGTGAAACCCTGTCTCTACTAAAAATACAAAAACTAGCCAGGCATGGTGGCAGGTGCCTGTAATCCCAGCTACTCAGGAGGCTGAAGCAGAAGAATCACTTGAACACGGGAGGTATAGATTGCAGGGAGCCGAGATGGTACCACTGCACTCCAGCCTGGGCAAGAAGAGCAAAACTCTGTCTCAAAGAGAAAAAAAAAAAAAGAAGAAGCTGGGAAGAATTATGTTGCCGTTGAAACTTAGAAATATAATTCAAATAGCCAAAGAGTTTCATTGTTTTGGCTGCTTCACTTACTTACACACTTTGCCCCTGTGAGCAGGAACTGGGTGTTTGTCTCTGGGCTGGCTGGCAAGAGAGAGGGTTGTGGAGGTGCTTGGAAGATCTGTCTGCAAGGGCTGGGCAGCCTGACGGCAGGACGTGCAAGCTTCCTGTCTGTGGATGAGAGAGGAAACTCTGGATGGGAGCTCTTGGAAGGGAAGGACTGTGTCAGTTCATTTATGGGGCCCCGCAGTGTGCTGGTGCCTGGCAGATGGTATGAAGATCTGAGGAGGAAAGGCGGGGTGGGAGAGAATGAAGGAAGGAACGAGGGGAAGGAGGGAAGGAGATAAGAAGTGTGGCAGCCCCAGAAGTGCCTTCAAGAGAGAACCCACAGCAAGAAGTGCTGTTCACGGCTGGCCCCCAGCTGCCACCCCTTCAGGGTACTGTATTAGTTTGCTAAGTGCCAGCTGACTTTTCAAATGCTGTTCTAGCCTCTGGGTTTAAGTCCAAAGAGACATGAAGGTACCTGGAGCATGAGCTGACAAACTCAGCCTTGCTGATCTTGAAAGTTGTCCTCAGATCCACATCTTTAGGCAAACTCCAAGGGGAGGTGATGTTTGAGGACGCAGGGCTGGGGGTGGCAGGGGTATGTTCTACCCCTTCTCCTTAAAAGGGGTATATAAAAATCCCAGCCCAGGTGTTCTTAGAGCATTCTCAGAGTAGTCACAGGGCCTTTGCTCTCCGTAGGCTGCTTTTGGCCAGTGATTGAGCATGGTGGGATGGGAGACAGGCGGCGGGTTTGAGCGTGGTGGGATGGGAGACAGGCGGCGGGTTTGAGCGTGGTGGGATGGGAGACAGGCGGCGGGTTTGAGCGTGGTGGGATGGGAGACAGGCGCGGGTTTGAGCGTGGTGGGATGGGAGACAGGCGCGGGTTTGAGCGTGGTGGGATGGGAGACAGGCGGCGGGTACTCGAACTAGCCATTCCTGCCCAGCGTGGGACCCTTCTAATCTTTGCTGTTGGACAGCTCATCACCTGACTGAGCCCTTCTCTGGGCTGCTCTGCCATCAGAGGCACTTCCTAGCCAGCCCTCCTTCCTTCCCACCCTCCTTCCTTAGGTGTCACACCTACATCATGGCCTGAAAGCTCTCCCTTGCCTACTCCTGCTTCCTTTCCCCTTTATCCTTCATAGGCGTTCCTCATCCCCCACCCCAGGTCTCCAGCACTTCTCATTCCATCTTGGCATCTGCTTCCTGAAGGATCTGAACCCACACAGGAGAGAGGGCAAAAGGAGGAAAGTTTGAATTTGCTCCTTCTTTTTATCTCCATTGATTCCTTTGGCAGGCATGGACTGACAGAGCCACTGCACTCACCTTAAAGCTGTCAGCTGGGGACAGTGGTGCACCTGTAGTCCCAGCCACTTGGGAGTCTGAGGCAAGAGGATTGCTTGGGTCCAGGAGTTGGAGGCTACACTGCACTATGATTGCATCTGTGAATAGTCACCGCAGTGAGACCTGTCTCTTAAAGAAAGAAAAAAAAAAGAAAGGAAAGGAAAGGAAAGCTGTGAACAGAGCAGTTGGTACTCAATTAGTCTTAAAAAAAAAAAAAAAATCAATGGTGGGCTGGGCATGGTGGCTCACACCTGTAATCCCATCACTTTGGGAGGCTGAGGTGGGCAGATCACCTGAGGTCAGGAGTTTGAGATCGGCCTGGCCAATGTGGTGAAACCCCGCCCCTACTAAAAATACAAAAATTAGCTGGGCATGGTGGTGGGTGCCTGTAATCCCAGCTACTTGGGAAGCTGAGGCAGGTGAATCGCTTGAACCCAGGAGGCAGAGGTTGCAGTGAGCCAAGATGGCACCATTGCACTCCAGCCTGGGCAACAATAGTGAAACTCCGTCTCAAAAAAAAAGAGAGAGATCAAGAAGCATGATCTGAGGGGTGCATGGGAGAAGCTGCAGTTTCTAACTGTGGGAATTTGGAGGACTATATGAACAAGGTGAACTTTAATTTGGCCTTAAATTTTGGGTAAGCTTCTGCTAAGAGAAGGGACAGGAAGTTATGGGTTAGTATTCTGATGGCTTGTCCTTCTCGTGGCTGAACTTTGGAAAGCTACCAATTAAATGAAAGAATGGGGGTTTACTTTTCTGGGGGTTAACTGGACGGTGGTGAATTCGTAGTTCTACCATTTTCCTCTTCTCTGTCCATTGTGACCCTGGTTCTTGGTCAGAGACCAGAGGGCCCTGTCAGAGAGCCAGTGGCCATCTGTTGGGGTTGGCAGAGGCATTCAAGGTCAGGCATACAGGACAGATCTGATTCTTTCTGAGTCCTTTGGAGGAGTTTGTGTGTGTGTGTGTGTGTGTGTGTGTGTATGTGTGGCTGTAGTTGGGTATCTGTGTGTTTCTGGGCATACTTAGGCACCTGTTGTGGGCGTGTCTCTGTGGGATGCGTGGACATGTGTGTGGATGTGTCTGGGTGTTGTGTGTGTGGATGTCTTTATGTGTGTATCTGACTGTGTCTGGATGTCTGTGTGTAGCTATGTCTGGATGTCTGTGTGTGCATGTGTGTTGGGTGTCTGGGCGTCTCTGTGTATGTGGGTGTCTGTGTGTGCATGTCTGTGTGTTTGCGTTTGGGGTATGTCTGGGTATAAGTGTGTGCACATCTGTCTCTGTAGTAGATGTAGGGGTGTGTGTGTGTCTGTGCGTGTGTGTGTGTGTCTGTGTCTGTGTGTGTGTGTGTCTGTGTGTCTCTGTGTGCGTGTGTCTGTGTCTCTGTGTTTGTGTCTGTGTGCGTGTGTGTGCGTGTCTGTGTCTGTGTGCATGTGTGTCTGTGTGTGTGTGCGTGTCTTTGTGTGTCTGTCTGTGTGTGTCTGTGTGCGTGTGTCTTTGTGTGTGTGTGTGTGTGTGTGTGTCTGTGTGTGCGTGTGTCTTTGTGTGTGTGTGTCTGGGTGAACGTGTGTTGTCCAAAAGGACTCATGGAAAAAGTGCCCTCTGGGCCCAGGCTTTGCAGAATCTATTCTGCTGTCAGACCTCTGAGGCAGGTCAATGTGACATTCCGGGCGATGTGGTTGAGGACAGCCGCATCTGCTGAGTCATAAGGATGTGGGCCCTGTGTGTTCACAGTTGGACGTATCGCCTTTCACACCCACGGAGGGGAAATTTCAGCTGGGCTGGCTGACCCTGCATTCTTTCAGAAGGTCATGACCTCAGGCAGCCCAGGGAAGGAGCGGAAACAGGAATGCTCGGGAGACCTGGAGGTTGGCAGAAGGTGAACTGAGACCCAGGTGTTCCCCAGCTGGGTCTGCTGGGTCGTGGCTTTCTCAGGCTTTTCCAATAACTAAACTGTGGGCTTTGGAACTGATGGGACACTTCCTGGTAGGGGAGGAAGCAAGGGCAGGTTTTCTTAAATAATACAAATTGCCAAGCTCACCAAACTCTCACAATCAGTGCTGACTCTGGAAAGCCCCACAAAGCCATAGGAGTCCAGACTCTGGAAAATCCTTCTCTTCCCGCTCCAAACCAACCAACCAACAAATAAACACCACCCACCACTACACGTAGTATGCTTAGCTGCCATGCAATCAGGCGAGGCTTTCATGCCTATCGGATTGAAACAGTAATGTTTCCCCAGGGATGACAGAGGCAGAAAGCCTCAGTCCCAGGCTTTTTGGTTGGAATGAGTTTCACAGGCTCTTTCCTAAGATCAGATGGGGAGGGGCGAGGAGGGCATTTGCCCGCTGGAGCACACCTGGGAGAGCACCAAGTGTGAGGGAAGGGTTCCAGCCGGACCTCGAAGGGAAACACACATCTTCTGAGCATTTACACGCATGGTACCGGGCACTGGAGAATATTCTACAGGAGGATATTCCTGTTCCTAAGGAGCCCGAGTTGGGAGCGCACCTGTAGATATTCAGCTTGCCCGTAGATGAGCGGCTTCCTCTGGCCACGTGAGGTATGGATGAGGTAAGGAAAGGCGGTGTGAGTGCATTGAGGGAGGTCCTTCTGGGGAGGCAGTGATCAGAGGGAGGCAGGGAGGCTGGCCTGGAGTCGGAGGGCTTCACCACAGGTCACTCCTTGTATTCAGTGAAGGCCACTGACAAAATGTCACGCTTGCTGTGATCCCTGGTCTCCAGTAAGGTCCAGCCAGCCTGTGGGGCCTTGTGAGTCTGGCATGTGGGGCATTGGGTTTGGTGGAGGGTCAGGTTCTCCTGCGGAGAAAGGGGCCCAAGAGGGACATTGAGGTAGTCAGTACTTGGCCTAAGCAGGGGTTTCAGAGACTTTGTAGATGCTCGTCCAACACCACTGAAGATGCCCAGGGGTGACAAGGAGCTCAGGATCTCTTGGCAGGACCCTTAAGGGCTGGTGTCAAACTGTTCATGTTGTTACAAGTTCTTTCTCGGGTTGAGCTCAAGTCTGCCTCCCCGCAGATCCTTCCATTGTCCTGGTTCTGTCTTTTGGGGTCATATCTATTTAGCAAATATATAGACAAAGATGGGAAAAGATAGTTCACGTCCTCAAGGAATCCATGGTGCATTGTCAAGGATGAAACAGGCGCTAAGCTAGGAGCTGAGGAAGGAGTCCTTTGTTCCAAGGGATGGGGGCCCAGGCAGGCATCCAGAGGAAGTAGCATTTGAGTGGGCTTCAGAGAAGAGGATTCACGTGGGCAGAGGGGGCTGCGGAGTCCGGGCCAGGAACAGCTTGAGCAAAGTCACAGAGGTGGGAGAGAGCAAGGTATCCCCTGGGGACGCGGGGCACCCTGTTGGAGTGGGGCCTGCTGCGGTGGGGATGAGGGTTAAAGAGGAGCTTCAACCCAGGCTTAGGCCTTTATTCAGCAAGTTATGGGAAGGGTTTAGAGGTTTTGTGAGACTTTATCAGAGCTGTGGCTAAGATCAGTGGTTCTCAGAGTGTGGTCCCTGGCCAGCAGGATTGGGGTCATCTGGGAACTTAGAAATGCAAATTCTCCAGCTGCCTCCCAGACCTCCTGGATTAGAAACTCTGAGGCCGCTTTAATAGGCCCTCCAGGTGATTCTGATTTGCTGCTTGAGAAGAACCCTGAGAGCTGAGGGAGAGAGAGGGGAGGTGGGGGAGCCGGGAAGAGGCCCCAGGTGCTGCTGCATCCTCCAAAAGGAATCACAGCTGGAGGATGGACCCGAGCATGGGAGGAGATATCACTAACGACGCTCCCAACTACAGTAACCAACTGTCCCAGCTTGTCTGGGACCTGAGAGGTTTCATGGGACATGGGACTTGCAGTGCTAAAACCAGGAGAGTCCAGGGCACACTGGGATGGTCAGCCACCCTGCCTTAACACTGCCCAGGAAGAAGTGCTGCTCAGGATGCTTATGAGGGGAATGGGTGAAGGGTGGAGTTCCCAGCATCTCTGAAGTCCGTCCTCGAGGACTTTGTAGTAGCTAAAGTTGCCTGTCCCTCTTGTCACCCGTTTCTGGTGCCCGCTGTGCCTGGTAGGAGGCCTTCCCACATGCCTCTGCTGTGGCCAGGCTCTGGACACCAGAGCAGAAAGGGAGGTGGAGCCCAGGCCAGTGACAAGAATACAAGGCTGGCTCTCCATGGCCATGTTGCTGGCCAGGCACCTTGGTCACATGAAATACAATATGGCTGATGCCATCAGCATCCTGCTGATGCTGCTGGAAGCTGAAAATACCCAGGGTCCTGGCCTGGGTGCCCGGGTGGCTCCTCTGGGCCAGGAATCGGAGGAGAGGCTGTGGTGGCTCAGCCAGGCTCTGGCCTCTGTGGGGTGATTTCAGGACACTGCAGCCTCCCACCTTTCCTACAGGTGGAGATTTTAAAACAGGAGCCTTTTATTTATCACCCCAGCTGCCTTCAACACATACAGGGGATGGTGGGGAGAATGACTTTACCATGTTCACTGAGCTGTTAAACACCAGACAGCAAGCCTGCCCATGGAAGCTTGCTCAGAGAAGTGGGGCAGCTGCTTTCTGAAGACCCTAGCGAGCCCCTCCCCATATCTTGTGGAGGCACACGCCCTATCTATGGACTAGTCACAGAGGCCAAGCGATGGAGGAGGGTGAGACCTGGGGCCTTAGAGCCTGAGGTAGAGTTAACTCCCCCAAAACTGGAAGGAGGAACACTGCTCATTGCTAAGAGAAGGGGAACAGCTGCTGGGAGATGAACCTCATGTCTCCTTCAGTTCCCTTCCTCTGCTGCTGCCTCTGCTGGTGCCTTCTACTTGTTCAGGACTGCCTCGTGAGCAAACTTTCTGGGGTTCAAATGAGGCCCCCTACTCCCAACACACCTGCCCAGGAGTTGGTCCTGCTACAGCCTTCAAAACCTGCAGGCAGGAGGATTGCTTGAGGGCAGGAGTTTGAGGCTGCAGTGAGCTATGATCATGCCACTGCACGTCAGCCTGGGCAACACAGCAAGACCCCCATCTTTAAAATAATAATAATAATAATGATAACCTGTAGGCCCTGCCTCTATCAACCTCCCTTCCCTGGAAAGAAGCATCATATGTGGGCAGGAGGTGCTGGCATGGAAACCCTGGCTTTGGAGTTAGCTTGGACCTCAGCGTCTGAATCCCAGTTCTGGCACCTTCTCGGCTGGGTAACTGTTAGCAAGGAACTGAGCCTCAGTTCTCCCTCTTGTAAAATGGGAATGACAGTAAGCTCCTGCAGGGCTTCTATGAGGGTGAAATGCAATGAGCTGATGCAGGTGAAGTTCCCGTTCCGTTGCACTCGGAATGTGGTTGCTGCTGTAACAGCCATGCTTCTTATTGACAGCATACAGTACAGCATAAAAATAGACATGTAAGTGAGGAGCCTGGAGCAAAAGGGGAAGGAAGATCCCCTGTAGTGGTTCTGGCCCTGGCAACCACTCTGGCGACTGCAAAGCATGTGATTGGTAGGGCCCTTCATACGGATAAGGGGTCATGCCTCTTGCTGCTGCATGCCATGGGCTGGGTGTGTGGCTTCCACGGCCTGCATACTCTGCAACTCTAGGGTTAGTGAAGGAGCCTCACTACCCAGCCACAAGGCACATTCTGCTTTCCACACATCTGACTCCTTCAACCAGAACCCCATGCCCCTACCATGACCACCACCAAGTGCAAAGCTACTGTGCCAGACAGCTGCAGCAGCCAGCCCTCTTCCTGCCTGTCTGTGGCTGGTGTGGTTTGTGTAGGAGAAGCAATAATCGTAGCATCCCCACTTACCATGTGCCGGGTGGCTTGCATATATTATCTTGAGTCCTGATGACACTCCTGAGCAAGAGCTCTGGTCTGTTTTACAAAGGCAGGAAACCAAGGCTCAGAGAGGTAGATGACTTTTCTAAAACCAAACAGCTAGCAAAGTAGCAGGGGAGATTGGGTTCAAATTCAGTTCTACCTGGCTCCAAAGACTCAGTGCTTTGCACCATACAGTGAGGCTCAGGAGACTTGAAGTCCAGGTCAGGGTCATCCATTAACTCACATGGGACTGAGGCAAGCACCTCCCCTCGCTGGTCCTCAGTTTCCTCACCTAGGAATCGGGTAATGCCTAAGGTTAGGACTCTGTTCTCTCAGCATCTGACTTCTTGGAGGTCCTCTGCTGTCATGGGTACAAAGGGCAGAATTGTGACCCAGGCGATCTCAGTATCTCCCAGTTTCCCTTTGGGAGGCTCTCCTCTGGCCAGGCTGGTGTCTTCCCACTGCCAGGGGGTCTGGAACCCTGCAGTCACCCCTTCTAGGAGTGCTCTGCTCTGTCCTCTGAACATTCCTTTCTACAGCTTCGAACAAAAATGTTTCAATGTCTTGTCTACCTTTTCATAATGTCTCATCTCTCTTGGGTTCTGCCATCTTCCAGAAGACCTAGGAAGGAAGCGGAGATGCTAATCTGAACTAAAGGGTGAGGGATTCATGGGCTCCTAGTTGCATTTTTATCAGGAGCTTCTAGAAATAGTGTCGCAACCTAAAGGAGCAGATGGTCAATTTAGTAACTTCATCAGTGCCTCTGAGTCCACTTAGTCCCCTGCATATTCACTGTGATTTGTGCTCTATTCGTCTCTCCCTGAGTATAATGTGCTCCCCGAGGGAGGGCAGGTACTGGGCCTTGCTCCCAGGCCAAAAGACTCGATTGATGGAGCACCCAGGCCTATAGCACAGGACTGGAACCCCATCTGACTCTACTTGTGGGAACTGCAGCCACTTCCTGAACTCCCTCCCCACCTCAGCCAGGCCTGAAATGTATTCCTTGCTAGCTAAAGAAGGGGCAAGGAGGAAGGCGAGGTTTAGAAAGACAAGAAGCATATGGATTTCTTCTTCCTCAGTCTCTCCAATGCTTGCACCCTCCCAGGCCACAGGAAGCTCCCAGGAGCCCAGCTAAGCTCTTTGGGGCCAGGGAGTAAGGCTATCTGGAAGGAACAAAAGGGAAGACAATGAGCATTAATCAAGTTCCTGTTAAGCACAGGCGTTATTCTAGATGTGTCTACAGACTTATACTTGTCTCCGTTTTGCAGATGAGAAAACAGAGGACCTGAGAAGTTGTGCTGCATGAGATAACGAGGCTAGTAGCTGGTGGAGCCGGGGTTTGAACTCAGGTCTAACTTTAAAGTCCACAGGTGTGTGCTCTTGCAGGCTGCCTCTGGGTGACTCCTTGGGACAGAGGCTGTAGAACTTGAGGACCTGTGCCTCATTTCCCTCAGGACCCACACAGGTAGTCCTGGATGTCCACCTTGTGTCCGCTGGGGCCAGCCCCACTCAGCCGGACACCGTGCAATGTTACCTTCTGCCCTAGTCTGCATTCAGTGGCCGTCCACACACATTTTTCTGAGGGATGCTTGGTAACTAAGGCCACCAGGTGGCGCTGCAAAGGCTGGGACCTTGACTGCTGGATCTAAGGCTGAGTAGGTTCTTAGGGATCTTTCATGACAGGCCAGGATTCCCCTAAGAGATTCCTAGGAAACTTTTAAAAAAATATATGGGCCCAGAGTGTCTGGTTTGATATTTTGGATTGGATTCTGGGAACCTGTTATTATTTTAAAATGGTGTTAATTTTCTGCATTGGTAAAATATCATTCACATGGCTCAAAACATTTAAAGTATAAAAAGGTATATAAGGCCAGGTGCCGTGGCTCATACCTATAATCCCAGCAGTTTGGGAGGCTGAGGCAGGCAGATCACATGAGGTCAGGAGTTCGAGACCAGCCTGGCCAACACAGTGAAACTCTGTCCTACTAAAAATGCAAAAATTAGCTAGCATGGTGGTGCACACCTGTAGTCCCAGTGACTTGGGAGGCGGAAGCATGAGAATAACTTGAACCCAGGAGGCTGGGAAGGGGAGGGGGAGGTTGCAGTGAGCTGAGATCACGCCATTGCACTACAGCCTGGGCAAAAAAGCAAGACCCTGTCTTTAAAAAAAACAAACAAAAATACGAAAATAAAAACCTTGCTGTTCAAGGGTCAATTGTATATTCAACAAAAGTAGCAAACCGATTTTAACCAAAGTAACAAAATATGAACAATATATTCATTTGCTTTCCATCAAAACATAGATAAAACAAAAAAATATTAACAAGCAATAGCTATTGATTTGGTAGGAATATGAATATCCTAGCCGTAACCCTTACTTGACAAATTCACTTGATTTTTGATTAGGTAATCTCCAGTTGTGGTTTTAGGGATGTTTCATAGCCTAAGGCGCCAGGTTTGTGTGCCCCATGTGTTTCGTCCTTCGGTGTTACTGACAAATGCTTGTATGGCATTCTTAATTCCTGATTACACAAGACTGTCTCAATACCTTTGGTCATTAGGCTGATCCCATTCAGCTTTCAAGTAATCCTGCTTATCTGACTATATAGAAGTCAAAATAACACGATGCTTCTGAAGGCTGTAGCAGATTCTCCAGGTGTTGCTCTGCACCTTGACCTTTGGGAGCCTTGGCTCTAATGATCGCCTATCTGGGAGGGGGGGCCCTTAACCTCCTGCTGTAGGTTACCAACCTGCTGGCTGCTCAAGTCTCCTTGAGATGGGGGCAGCAGCTGCCACTGTCCCCCAGCCACGGTGACCTGCAGGACCTGATTCCACGACCCAGAGGTCTGGTTGCCACAGTGCGCCTCACAGGGTGACACAATTGCCTATTTTACATACTGTTCTGCACTTTCCTTTTTTCGCTTAAGGATATAGAGATATTTTTTCCATATCAGTTCAGAAAAGCTTCCTTATTCTTTGATACAAATGTACAGTGGTTCATTGTATGGATGAAACATATTTTTACCAGTTCCCTAATGATGGTTGTTTCCTTTGCTGTTATAAACAATGCTATAATGAATAACCTTGCACAGATGTCATTTCATACATCTGTAATATCTGAGGATACATTCCTAGATGTGGACTTGCTAGATTAAGTGGTATGTATGTTTTTAATTTTTACAAGTATAGCCAAATTGCTCTTGATCAGAGTTCTACAAATGTATACATCTACCAGCAAAGTATGAGAGTGCCTGTTCCTCATCAGTTTCACCAACACAGTGTTAGCAAACTTTAAAACTTCTGTTAATCTGATAATGTGAAATGGCATCTTAGTATTTCTCTTATCATGTGAGTTTTTAAAAAGATTTTCAAGATCTTTTTCTATTTTCTTTTCTGTGATTTGTCTGGGGAATTTGTCCTTTTTTTTAATGTTCCTCACTTATAACCTTTGGCAAGACACAAAAACAAAAAACTGGCCGGGCGCGGTGGCTCACGCCTGTAATCCCAGCACTTTGGGAGGCCGACGCGGGCGAATCACGAGGTCAGGAGATCGAGACCATCCTGGCTAACACGGTAAAACCCTGTCTCTACTAAAAACACAAAAAATTAGCCAGGTGTGGTGGCGGGCACCTGTAGTCCCAGCTACTCGGGAAGCTCAGGCAGGAGAATGGCGTGAACCCGGGAGGCGGAGCTTGCAGTGAGCTGAGAACGCGCCACTACACTCCAGCCTGGGTGACAGAGCAAGACTCCGTCTCAAAAAAAAAAAAAAAAACCTTAAAGGAAACGATGAATAAATGTAACAACATTCAAATCACAAACTTCTATATGATAAACAATACCATGAAATGTTAAAAGATATAACAGGGAAAAAAAAAATCTGTGCAACCTGTGTCCCAATACAACTTGCAGCTGAACTTCCAAAAGAAGGGAAAAGGCCGGAATTCTGACTGTCCACTGGCTCTCACCATCTTTATAGCTTGTAAGGAGGTGCTTGTACCACATGACTCCCTGGATCCTCACGGAAGCCCTCTGAAGTGGGTGTTATCATCTCACAGATGCAGACTCTAGGCTCAGAGAGGGTAAGTGACCTGCCCTAGGTCACACAGCTGGGGAGAAGAGATTAGGTGGTATGCTTCCAGCACACCACAGCTGCCTGAGCTCCCACTCTGGCTCTGCCTACACCTATGCAACCTCGGGCAGGTCTCTTGTCCCTCCACTTCAGGCATCTTATCTGTACAGCGGGTGTGTTTTTCTCCATTGTTGTCAGCTCTAGAGCACTGCTGTGGAGATGGTGGCAGAGGGCGGATTAAAGTGTGGGGCGGGATTCAAAGGGGCACACTGTGGAGGTGTGTCCACAGTAGAGGTGGTGAGTATAAGTGCACGTGTTGTGTGTACAGAAAGAATATTTCTGCAAGCTGGGGAGCTCATGGGCTCTCCCAACAAGTCACTTCCCTCCAAGAGCCCTCTTGTGGCGCCTTCATCCCCGTGAGGCCCTGTGGGGTGAGGACAATGCTTAGCCCTAAAGGAGGGTGGCCATTTGCAGCAGCTCTCAATGAGGCTGATATTCTGGGGCAAGTAGGGACTCATATCTCATGGAGACTAACCCCAGAGTCCTGCCCTGTCAGGAGTCACCTTTCCATTCAGTCAGTTCTGGGGACAATCTGAGCAACTGACCTCATCATGGACTGGAGGGCAGTGAACTGTAGTGGGACCCATGTGTTCCAGCCACATAGGCCTGCTGGGCAGATGTCCCCAGGGCCAGGCTGAGGCCGGGCAGGAATAGGGAAAATGCCAGCTCCACACTCATTCTCCCCACACAGCATGACAAAGGAGCCTAGTTTGCCCAGCATGGGCACAGTACTTGACTGATGGTCAACTAACATTGGCCATCTCTGAGAAAGAGAGACAAAAAAAGCCCTGGATAAACAAATGTTGGAAGTTAAAATCTAAAACAAAACATAATCAAATAAAGATAATATTCTATAAATACAGTATAAGATTCCACAGTTTTAAGCAGACTGAGAAGGGTCTCCACTGTTGGCCTTAGTCCTGGGTTCTGTGCATGTACGTGTGGGTGTGTACATGTTGATGAGGGCTCCCCAGAGCATCTGCAACCATTGAGGCATCATGTGGTCAGGGGTAGGGTCAGGAGGAAGGACTTCAGGGACCTGCCCTAGGCCTTGTGGCTTTCTGAATGACAAGGGCTGAGCTCAGAGCAGGACCAGAGGCCCTATCCACCCACTTCCCCATGTTGAAACCAACTCCAAAGCAGAATTCCCCAGGCCTAGCCCCAGCACTGGAAGAGGAGCTGGGGGCGGCTTTCCCAGGCCTCCAGCCCAGGGCCTGGCCATCAGAGGAAGTGTTGGCAGAAGGGTCAACAGAAGCCTGGCCGGAAGAGGAGGAAGTCCTCCCAAGGACGGAAGTGGAGAGCAGGAGTCAAAAAGAGAGAAGAAAGGGGGACACGTCCTTGTTTCCATGGCCCAAGCAGAGAAGGAAGACACATGCACAAGCATAGATTCCCACAGCACAGATGGACCTTGAAAATAGAATGCTTCGTGAAAAAGGCCAGACACAAAAGACCACGTATATGATTCCATGTATATGAAATGTCCAGGATGGGGGAATCTATAGAGACAGAAAGTAGATCAGTGTTGACTTTGGGACTAGGGGACCTGGGGATGGGGGACTGATAGCTAAAGGGTGTGGGGTTTCTCTTTATGGCTACAAAAATGTTCTAAAATTGACTACGATGATGGTTACACATATCGTTGAATATACTAAAACCTATTCAATCATTCACTGTAAATGGGTGAATTGTATGGTGTGTGAATTACATTTCAATGACACTGTTAAAAAGAGGGAGCAGGGGCTGGGCATGGTGGTTCACTCCTGTAATCCTAGAACTTTGGGAGGCCAAGGTGGGTGTGGATCACGAGGTCAGGAGATCAAGACCATCCTGGCTAACACAGTGAAACCCCGTCTCTACTAAAATACAAAACTTAGCCGGGTGTGGTGGTGGGCGCCTGTAGTCCCAGCTACTCGGGAGGCTGAGGCAGGAGAATAGTGTGAACCTGGGAGGTGGAGCTTGCAGTGAGCTGAGATCACACCACTGTACTCCAGCCTGGGCAACAGAGCGAGACTCTGCCTCAAAAAAGAAAAAAAGGGAACAATTCCCATGGAGAGTGTTCCCATTGGGAGCAGTTGGAACAGGTCCTATTGGGGAGTGGGCAGAAGGGTACAGAAAGCCTAGTGGGGCAGGGAAGACCGAAGAAAAGAACAACTTCCATTGGTCCCTGAGGATGGGCAGTGTTTCTGTTGCCTTTCCAAGAAGAAATGGAGATCTCCTTCTCCCCCTTGCTCCTTCTTAACCCATGGGCATCATGTTAGGAGAACTGTAAATTCAGACCATAGAGAAAAATCCAGAAACCCAACTCGGGCTGGAGAAGTCCTAAGACCTGACACTGGTGAGAATGGAGACGCAGCACTTCCCATGGCCACAGAGAGGAGACCTGTGGTTGGCACCTCACCAGCCGGTGGCCTCATAGATCCCTGAGTGTCCCAGTGGTTGCCAACAGATTCTCATCAAATGTTTACTAAACATCGCCCATCCTCTGCTTTCAAACATAAGGCACAGGAAGATACAGGCCATGGCCCCAAGGAACTCCCAAGCCAGGCCTGGCACAAGGTCTGAATTTACCATAAAACACTTTTTTTTGGTAGAAGGGAGGGGTGTTGTGAAGCCTGCTGATTGAATCGTAGAATCTTAGATATTGAGAACAGCCTCTATTTTATGGGAGAATTAAGTTCAAGTTCTACCAGGTGTATGGCGTTGGGCCTTGCAGATCTGTCTGAACCTCAACAAAATGGGATAAGGAATCTACTCTGCCTTCATCAAGTCATCTAAGGCAAATAAATAAGTAATGCTAATTGGTAAATGCTATGCACACATTGGTTACACAATTAATAAACCATGCAGCATTATTTCATAATAGCCAAAGGTGGAACCAACCCAAATGTTCCTCAGTGAATGAATGGATAAACAAAATGTGGTATATGCATACAACAGAATATTATTCAGCCATAAAAAGAAATCAGGTTGGGCGTGGTGGCTCACACCTGTAGTGTCAGCTACTCGGGAGGCTGAGGTGGGAGGATCGCTTGAGCCCAGGAGATTGAAGCTGCAGCAAGCCAAGATCGTGCCACTGCACTCCAGCCTGCAGCCTGGGTGACAGAGGGAGACCTCAAAAAAAGAGAAATGAAATTCTGCTACAATATAGATGAAGCTTGAAAACATATATTAAGTGAAAGAAGCCAGTCACAAAAGGACAAATGTATGATGCCACTTATCTAAGGCACCTAAAGTTCATAGCGCCTGAAAGTAGAATCATAGTAATGAGGGGCTCAGGGGAGGGGAAATGGGAGTTATTGTTTGGTGGCTACAGAATTTCAGTTTGGGATGATGAAAAAGTTTTGAAAATGGGTGGTGGTGATGTTTGCATAATAGTGTGAGTGTACTTAATGCTTCTGAATGCTTTTTTTTGTGGTAAAATATAGATAACATAAAATTTACCATTTTAACCATTAAAATGTGTACCATTTTAACCATTTTTATTTTAGCATATTCTGAATTCATTGAACATACTAAAACCTATTTAATCATTCACTTTAAGTGGGTGAATTTATGGTGTGTGAACTATATTTCAATAACACTGTTAAAAAGAGGGAGCAGGCCGGGCGCGGTGGCTTGAGCCTGTAATCCCAGCACTTTGGGAGGCCGAGGCGGGCGGATCATGAGGTCAGGAGATCGAGACCATCCTGGCTAACACGGTGAAACCCCGTCTCTACTAAAAAAATACAAAAAACTAGCCAGGCAAGGTGGCGGGCACCTGTAGTCCCAGCTACTCGGGAGGCTGAGGCAGGAGAATGGCGTAAACCCGGGAGGCAGAGCTTGCAGTGAGCTGAGATCTGGCCACTGCACTCCAGCCTGGGTGGCAGAGCGAGACTCCATCTCAAAAAAAAAAAAAAAAAAAAAGGGAGTAATTCCCATGGAAAGTGAGGGACATTGGGAGCAGCTGGAACAGCTGGAACACTACTGGGGAGTGGGCAGAAGGGTACAGAAAGTCTAGTGGGGCAGGGAAGACCGAAGAAAAGAACAACTTCCATTGGTCCCTGAGGATGGGCAGTGTTTCTGTTGCCTTTCCAAGAAGAAATGGAGACCTCCTTCTGTAAATTCAGACCATAGAGAAAAATCCAGAAACCCAACTCAGGGGCTGAAGAGGTCCTAAGACCTGACACTGGTGAGAGAGAGGCAGCGCTTCCCACTGCCATAAAAATGGTTAAAATGGTAAATTTTATGTTATCTATATTTTACCACAATAAAAAAATTAATGAACTCAGACTTCAAGGAGATTAGGATGATATATCCTCGCTTGTGGCCTGGCTGGGATTAGAAGAAGAATAGTAAATGTTTATTAAATCCATACTGTGTTCGAAGCCTTTTGCCTCACGTTATCTCAGTTAATCCCCCAACAAGACTACAAAGTGGGCTTCCTTATCACTGCCACTCTACGAACCATTAAGCTGAGGCTCAGCAAATTTAGGTGCCTGTATCCTTCAGCCCTTGCTTTAGTCACCAAGCAAGGGAAGACTCAATTCAGTATATCTGAAACAATTAAAGGATTTATCTGCCTTGACAAAAAGTTAAAATGGAGCAGTTTGGGGGAGGTGATCTATTCTGCATCTCTCAATGAGATGCAATGAGGTTATTCCTTATTTCTTTCTAAAAGCAAAGAGTCTTTGGCTGGTGCGGTGGCTCACCCCTATAATCCCAACACTTTGGGTAAACCAAAGCAGGAGGATTTCTTAAGGCCAGGAGTTCAAGACCAGTCTGAGCAACAAAGCAAGACCCCCATCTCTACAAAAAATAGAAAAATTAGCCGAGTGGAGGCTGAGGCAGGAGGATCACTTGAGCCCAGGAGGTCAAGCCTGCAGTGAGCCATGAGCCATGATCACAGCACTGCACTCTGGCCTGGGTAAATGGAGCAAGAGCTTGTCTCCAAAAAAAAAAGTCTTTTTGAAAATAAAGAAAAGTGGCAGTCCAGAGACAATCGATATATTTCCTGTGGTCCTGGGGCAACCTGTTCTGAGTGGGAATGTGGTCAGGAAGAGGAGGGCACAACAGGAGCCACGCAGGGCCTTTGTTGCCTACAACCTGACCACTTTGAGATAATAGACCCCCAACTCCTGGAGTGGAAATTGCAACCTGTTGGGAGCAGAGACACCTGTGTTTAAGTCCTGGTTCAGCAAGTCAAGGCAGTCCTTTCACCTGTGGGCCTCGGTTTCTCCAGCTCTAGAATGATAAGCTCAAGGCTTCTTCTACGTTTCAAACTTAGGCATTTTGGCCTATACCTGGCATGGGGAATTGTTTGTTCAGAGCCAATTATTCTGTCTTGTTTTCTTGAGTAAAAAGTGAAGGGAAGCAAAATCAAACCCCATCCCTCTCAGACAACAGTCATATTCTCCCCACACTGCCATCTCCACCGGCTCTGGGGCAGTCCTGGGCAGTGGGAAGATGGTGTAGCTGTCTCCCACAATCCTGGTCCTGATGACTTGGAAACTGGAGGCATATCTGCTTCTGAGGACTCACAACAAACGCTGGGAAAGTGCTGAGCGAACCTGGCGCGCAACCCGTGCTCAGTAGTGGGTAGCAGTTGTGATGGCCCTGCCAACCCCCTGGTCCTGGTGGGAATTCTCTGCATGCCGGGCTGCCTTCTGGAGGCCTAGGAGCTCTGGCCCCGTCTGCCCTTTCCTCACTCCCAGGGATTTCCCCAGAAGGACATGTGGTAGCCTCAGGGGAGAGTAACTATCAGAGGGGGCCAACCCAGGGCAAAAAAACCCAGGATACCGGATCCCTGGCTGTCCATGGATGGTGTGAGGCCGGCCCTGCCAGCCACCCTGCCCTGGCCTTTCCTGGCCTCAGGCAGAGCACAGGCCACTCCTCACAGGCTCAGGTCTCACACCTCCTGATTCACTCCTCTGCTCAGGGCATCTTGCCCTGACCCCTCAGGCCTGATCAACACGAGGAGGTCTGTGACTATGACTTCAGGGTACAACTGTCCTCTTCACAGCCCTGCCCTGCTTCCTGACTCCTGCAATCCCAAAACTAGAACTTTTTCTCTTTGATGCTTCCCTGAACATAAAAATATTTTAAGCCTTCTCCGTCACAGGGAGTAGGATGGGAATGATTCAGGAAGGCTCCTTCCCAAGAGCAAGCTTCTGTGGGGCAAGCAAAGAAGGACACGTATCCAGGAAGTGCCCGGAGGTGGGCGGGAAGAAATACAAGTCACAGAAAGGGTTCCTGAGACCCGTCTGCCTCACAGTTGTGCCCAGGGCCAGATCTGAGTCTGCTCTTCTGACTTCCAGAGTGAAAAAATAGAATGCTCTTCAATGCTTCTCTTTTGTCAACTAAAAATCAGCAAAGTGCCAAAGAAGGTGCCTCAGACATTGGGGAGAGCGTGAACTTTGTGATGAGACAATCCTGATTCTCTTAGGACCTGGTTCTGTCACCAACTCCATATGCAATAGACAAGTGACTTCACGCTGTTAAGCCTCAGTTTCCTCCTCTGTTAGACTGGGCCTAATGAAACCTACCTTGAAATGCTGTTATCAGAATAAGTTGAGAGCATGAATGGGAGGTACCTAGCCCAATGCCTGTACATAGCAGGCCTGCACTAAAAGCTGGCTTCCTTTCTTCCTTCATCTCTCTTGTTCTCCAATCTGTCTGAATGGTGAATCACATGGTTCTTTAGTTGAAAGCAGCAGAAACTGACCAGGGCTAACTTAAAGAAGAAAAAAAACAAGTGTTAGGAATTTACCAGGTAATTCACCAAAGCCAAAGAAATGAACCAGCCTTGAGAAGGACAGTAACTAGGAGATCACAGGGAGGACAGGCTGGTGATTTGGAGACCAGCTCCTCACCTGCTGGTGGGCTCTGGCCATGGGCCTGGGTCCTTTATAAGGTGCACCCGGGGGCGGATGCTTGCTCTCAGGGAAAGCTTATCCTCTTTAACTCTCCAAGGTCTTCTCACTCCCAGGAGCCTGGGCTCTGAAGACTGTCAGGGTAAGGAGAGCCTTCACTAGTCTTGGACTGACCACAAACAAAACCCAAACCCTGCTTTCCAGGCCTGGACTCTGACCACTCAGCACATACTAATTCAGCCTGAAGCTTATGGGTGCCAGAGACCGAGGAGAAGGTTTGTTCTTAAAATATGTTTATTTATTTTTTGTGGAGAATTTTTTCTCATTATAAAAGACAAGATACTCAAAGAAAATTTGGAGAACAGAGAAACACACAAAATC
This sequence comes from Rhinopithecus bieti, assembly GCF_001698545.2. Lineage (NCBI taxonomy): Eukaryota > Metazoa > Chordata > Mammalia > Primates > Cercopithecidae > Rhinopithecus > Rhinopithecus bieti. Next base: position 1,935,856 of record NW_016808004.1, on the reverse strand, counting down.
CTCCAAATTTCCACAATTAACACTACTCAGACCTAACCACTAGTAATATTTTAGAATATATTCTTTATTTTTTCAACCCAGACACACAGACACACACACACACTTCCTAGCAACATGAGCTCATACTATCATAACATTGCAGTACATTTTTATTTTTTAATTTTATTTTATTATAATTTTTTTGGAGACGGAGTCTCGTTCTGTCACCCAGGCTGGAGTGCAATGGCGTGATCTTGGCTCACTGTAACCTCCGCCTCCCAGGTTCAAGTGATTCTCCCACCTCAGCCTCCCGAGTAGCTGGGACTACAGCACGCCACCACGCCCGGCTAATTTTTGTGTTGTGAGTAGAGATGGGGTTTCACCACGTTGGCCAGGCTGTGTAAATCGAACTCCTGTGTGGTCAGATTTATTGATGTGTAAGGTGGAGGGACCGTTCTGCCCACTTTCCCTTGCTGCCTGACAAGCTTTCATTTATATGATCTGAACCTCTCATATTTGTTTCCCAAAACCAACTGGGATGTCTCTGCCTCCTCTGGGTAAAGGATGTTTCTTGAGGTATAGGGCAGGGCCCAGAGTATAGTCCTAGCTGTCCATCCATGGGGCACAGCCAGGTGAAGAACCCTCTCCCCACACTGCCTGGGGTCACTGACCTCAAGTTCAAACCCTGCTTGGTGAAGATGATTCTGCTGATGATACCAACATTCAGGTCAGCCTCAGCTGTTCAAAGCATGTCTACCCACAGGCCATGCTGTAGCCAATGTGGTCAAGACCCGTCCCAGATAACCTGCTGGGAACCCCGCTCTGGACTCCAGCTTTGGTATTAGCCAGGGTGCTCAGAGCTCGGCCCAAGGCTCTCGGCGCAGTGGCTACTCTCTAGGCCTTGCTGTGGAGTAGCTATGACGGGGCAGCCCCCCTCAGCCTGCCAGGCCTGAGATCCTGGGGAAGGGAGGAAGGAAGTAAGGAAGCAAGAAAGGAAGGAAGGGAGGGACAAAAAAACTCAAGCAAATATTGGGGCTCGGAACACAATATTCCATAATATGGCGCTCTAGCACTCTGAATTATTTGAACTGGAAGGGATGGGAAGGGTCTCAGAAACCAAGTCTTCCTGACCCTCTCCTGCCTTCCTTTTTCTTTCCCTCCTTTCTCCTTACGCCATATTGCCTCTGAAGGAGGTCATAGAAACTAGAACTCCTCTCCCCAGTGCAAGCCATGGAACTTAGAGAGGCCACTCTAACCTTTTCCCATCTCCCTGGAAGACCCTCATATGACAGGAATCCTGCCTCTTAGGAAGGAAAGAACGCTACGCAGAGAGGCCATGGAGAATCTGAACAAGAGGCCTTGCTGGGTTCCACCTTCAGTCTATCACCATTAGAGCACACCCTCTTTCCAATCGCAATTCTACATGACTGGCTGTTCTTTATTGGACCTAAGCTTAAAAATACACATTTTCCCTTTGTCTCTGGGTCTTCATTTCTGAAGGCTCTTGCATCACGTAAAACTTAGGTTAAATAAATGTGTTATGCTTTTCTCTTGTTAATCTGTTTTTTGTCACGGGGGTATTGGCCGTGGACCTTGGAATGGGTGAGGAAAAGGTACTACACCTCTTTGCCCTACAAAAGCAGGCTGGCAAGTAGGATGGCCCAGCGCCTATTGCATGCCCAGCGTCTTCACTCGGGCAGCTCCATGCGTGGTCTAAACAACCTCGCACTTTTCACTTCCCCACTTCAGGGATGAGGTAGCTGAGGCTCAAAGGGGCAGGTTATTCACCTTAAATCACTCAGCTGGCAAGTGGAAGAAATGGTGTTTGAAACCACAATCTGTTGCAGCCTCCCAGATGGGTACCTGCCCACCAGAAGGTCTTCTGCCTAGTGTTCCATTATTGGAATGCTAAGCAGGTGGAAGTTATTTATATCCTATGGCTCAAGGTCATCACTAAGGCCTGATTTTTCACACATGTCTGCAATTCAAATTGTAACCTCTGGGCCGGGCATGGTGGCTCATGTCTGTAATCCCAGCACTTTGGAAGGCTGAGGCAGGTGGATCATTTGAGGTCAGGAGTTTGAGACCAGCCTGGTCAACATAGTGAAACCCTGTCTCTGCTAAAAATACAAAAATTAGCCGGGCGTGGTAGCCTGTAATCCCAGCTACTTGGGAGGCTGAGGCAGGAGAATCGCTTGAGCCTGGGAGGTGGAGGTTGCAGTGTGCTGAGACCACTCCACTACACTCCTGTCTGAACAGCAGAGTGAGACCCTGTCAAAAAAAAAAAAAAAAAAAGTAACCTCTTAAGCTCTCTCCTTAGTTTCTGGGAAAATGAGTGGGGAACTCATTCACATTGGAATTCAAATATAGGTTAATAATATCCTCTTTCCCAGGGTGCTCCAAGATGTGGACCCAAGTCTCACCTTTCTGTATCTCCCTCACAGCCAGTCATGACCATGTGATGGCCTCGGACCGTAGAAAGTAGTTTAACTGAACTGTTTCTTTTGGGAATTTCCCCTAAAGCTGAGGCATTTCTCTGTAAGTCTTACTGGAAAGTTCCCAAGAGCCTCCTTCCCTACCCCTTCTACCTGGTTGGCTCCAGGTCAGACCAGAGGTCAAGGCAGGGATGCAGCACTAGTCTGCCTTAGTATTCTGCCCCTCCCATCTCCAACTTGTCTCTGTGGCATCTGCACGGGTTCTGTGATCCTTGAGGCCAGGAGATGGGGGAAATGGTTGGTGTGAGGTGGGGATGGTGAGACTCTTTGCCAGCCTTGTTCTAAGGAGCAGGAGTTAAAGGTACCTTATCACCCAGCCAGGCCCTGTTGTTGATTCTAGTGGTAGGAATGGGAATGGAAATAAGAGATCCTTCCAAAAGCACTGTGGATCTCCCCGGGACCGCTGCCATGGAACTCATCCCAGGTCTCCAGGCTTGAGCAGGGAGGGGGAATTCAGGCTTTGGATTCTGGCAGACTGGATTTGAATCCTGGCACTGCCACTTGCCACCGAGTGCTTTAGGGGAGGTGACCTAATCTCTCTGAGCCTCAGCTTCCTCATCATAAAAGGAGAACACTATCCCAAATAGGCAAGAAACTGAGAGATTCCAGCAACCCTGTGGCAACTTCAGGAACTGGTGCTGTCTGCCCAGAGTGGTGTCAACCAGCTCTCTCTACTGGGTGAGAGTGGTGAGTGGACCCTTAGGTGTGACCAGTTAGACCTGGCGCATAGTAGGTGTTCAATAACTAGGAATTCCTTTTTCCCCCTGCTTCTGTGAGGTCACCTTCTCCATTTGTCACTCCCTTTCCCATGTGTTCCTGGATGCCCCCTGTTCTTCTCTGCCCTCAGCCACAAACTCATCTGGCCGCTAAGGGTCTGAGGCTTGCACCCCAAGGGAGCCTGGATTCCTAATTGCAGAAACCCTTCCTTCTGTGTTTGCCTCAGGAGGCATGCCACTGAGAGCCTCAGGATGGCTGAGAGATAACTCACTTCCGATCAAGGAACATGTCTAAATGTACATTTAAAAAACCATACTTGGTGGGCGGGGTGGCTCACGCCTGTAATCCCAGCACTTGGGAGGCTGAGGTGAGCGGATTGCCTGAGGTCAGAAGTTCGAGCCCAGACTGGCCAACATGGTGAAACCCATCTCTACTAAAAATACAAAAGATTAGCTAGGCATAGTGGCGGGCACCTATAATCCCAGCTACTTGGGAGGGTGAGGCAGGAGAATCACTTGAACCCAGGAGGTGGAGGTTGCCGTGAGCCGAGATCACGCCACTGTACTCCAGACAGGGCGACAGAGTGAGACTCTGTCTCAAAAAAACAAAAACAAAGCAAAAACAAAAACAAAAGCATACTTATGCCAGGCACAGTGGCTCACACCTGTAATCCTAGTACTTTGAGAGGTTGAAGCAGGAGGGTTGCTTGAGCTCAGGAGTTTGAGACCAGCCTGGGCAAACTGGCAAAACCTCGTCTCTACAAAAAACACAAAAAATTAGCCAGGCCGGGTGGCACACACCTGTAGTACCAACTACTCAGGAGGCTGAGGTAGGAGAATCACTTGAGCCCAGGAAGTTGAGGCTACAGTGAGCTGAGATCACGCCATTGCACTCCAGCCTGTGTGATGGAAGTGAGACCCCGTCTCAAAAAAGTAAATAAATAAATAAAAATAAATTAAAAACCATACTTAGCAAATAACTGCAAGTCTACATACTGAAATAGTAACAGTGGCATTGTATGTATGCTGTGGGTCCATAAAAATATATGCTGTATATACATACATCTGCAGGACTTTATTGTCTTTATGTACATTAATGTATTTTTCAATGAACATGTATTATATTTATAATAAAAAAGAAAATAGCCAGGTGCAGTGGCTCATGCTTGTAATCCCAGCACTTTGGGAGTCAGAGGCAGGCAGATCACTTGAGGTCAGGAGTTCAAGACCAGCCTGGCCAACATGGTGAAACCCCATCTCTACTAAAAACACAAAAATTAGCCAGGCGTGGTGTCACGTGCCTGTAGTCCCAGCTACACAGGAGGCTGAGACGGGAGGATCACTTGAGCCCAGGAGGTCAAGGCTGCAGTGAGTGATATTTGCACCACAGCACTCCAGCTTGGGTGACAGAACAAGACCCTGTCTCAATAAATAGATTAATAAATAAATAAAATAAATAAAGTACTGAAATCTGTATTGGCAGGTGCATCAAGATGTAGAAACTCTCCTTGCTCATTTTGGTTCTGTGAACTTCCAAGTACCTTTGAGAACCCCCAAAGAATCTGACTGGGTTTCTTTCCTTTCAACTTAACCCATTTTCTAAATACTGTGCATCTCGGCTCTGGGCTAAGGCACTTGGATTGTGCTGAAGAAGTCATCATCGCCATCCTTGAGTGACTGGACAGATGAAGTAAGGAAATCAAAGCCTTTTAGTGGATGGTATTTCGAGATGAAGGAATTCCATACAGGAAGGAAAAATGTAGAGCGAGGCTTCCCAGCTGGGCAAAGGACCCTCACAGACTGTAACCTGGGTCCCCCAGTGTCCTCTCAAGTTTTGCCTAGGATTGGGGTTCCCAGGTGTTCTGTGGGGGGACTCAGGCCCCATAAGGGCAGCTCTCTGAAGAGGTCCACTTGTCCCTACTGACTCTGAGGGCACAGCTGCTGAGATCTGCGGTGGGCATTTTGGGAGCTGCCTCTAGGCTACCCATCTCTTGATGTACTCCCTAAGCATTCCTGGAGTCTGGCTGGGGGCTGGCCCTAAGGAGCCCACCCCTGCCTGTGCAGAGCTGCTCCTGGCCCAGGGGAGAGTGAATGTATTGTGCTCAGGCCTCAGTAAGAGGCAGCCGTGGCAACCAGAATCCTGAGGGAGGGTGTGCCTGGAAGGTCCCCTGTGGACTCAACCAGCTGCTGTCCTTATCACCAAGGGTTAGTTTGGACACTAGCTGCTCCCTGCTACCAACAAGAGATCAAAGAATCATGTCTAGGACATAGAGTCCAGAGACCTGGGCTCTAGTCCTGGCCCTGCCACTAATTCTCGGGGCAAACTTGGTCATATTTGTTACCTCATGTGTGCCAGACATTGTGCAAGATACTTTACACACTTCAGGCCGGGCATGGTGGCTCACACCTGTAACCCCAGCACTTTGGGAGGCTGAAGCAAGTGGATCACCTGAAGTCAGGAGTTCAAGATCAGCCTGACCAACATAGTGAAACCCTGTTTGTACTAAAAATACAAAAATTAGCTGGGCATAGTGGCACGCACCTGTAAACCCAGCTACTCGGGAGACTGAGGCAGGAGAATTGTTTGAACTCAGGATGTGGAGGTTGCGCCACTGTACTCCAGCCTGGACAACAGAGGAGACCGCCATCCTCAAAAAAAAAAAAAGATACTTCACACTGTTTTTTTTTTTTTGTTTGAGACGGAGTCTCGCTCTGTCGCCCGGCTGGATGCAGAATGGCCGATTCTCAGCTCACTGCAAGCTTCCGGCTCCCAGGTTACCCCATTCTCCTGGCTCAGCCTCGCCGAGTAGCTGGGACTACAGCTGCCCGCCCACCACTCGCGCGGCTTAGATTTCTGACATTGTAGTCAGAGCAGGGGTTTCACCGGTTAGTCCAGGATGGTCTCGAACTCCTGACCTCGTGATCCGCACTGCCGTCTCGGATCCAAGAGTGCTGGGATTACAGTGCTGGGATTACAGGGTTGAGCCACCGCACCCGGCCTTTATACACTTTTTTAAAAAAGCATTTTCTCTCTTATCTCCTCTGTCTCTGGCCCTCCCATCTCTTCATCCTGCAAAGAGGCTGGGCTTGGTGAAAGGAGGAGGCAGGAAGGAAGCCCTTTGGCTAAACAAGCCTACGCCGTGCCCCACCCCTACCCTAGGGGCATATAATCATTGCCAGCAGAGCCACCAGGCCCAGGGGTTCCCCACTCTTTATGGTTGGGTTTGCATCGAGGTTTCTGGTTCCTGGGGGGTTCTGGCTGCAGAGTGGCCCCATTGGATGCTCTCAGATGCCCCCTCCCACCCACCTGCAATGGCCCCAGTCCACATACTGTGGGCTGTTTTTATTCTTTCCTGCTCTCCTCTCCTCTCATCTTCTCCCCTCCCTTCCTCTCTCTTTTTTCCTGTCTTTCTCTCTCTTTCCCTTTCACCAGCTGGGGCTAGAAAATCAACTTAAGGAGGAAAATACAAATAAAGGGCCTTCCTCAGGGAAAACCCTGATCACAGGAGACTCTGTGCCTGGAGCCTGTTTTCTGCCGGCTGTCAGGGATTCTGTAAGATTGGCCTCTCCCAGCCGGGAGCTCCCCAAAGCCAGGCTCCTTCTCCCTGCCGCTGCCCTTTGGCTTGGAGAGTGGGGACCTGCAAGTCCTGCCTCCTCCGCTTGATCAGGAGGACACAGCCTCTTGGGATTCTGAGGGTGAGCACTCCCTGTAGGGCCATCACTCTTTCCTGTTTATTACTTCACCATCCTCACAACAACCCTGTGTCGGCAGAGAGGGTTCAATGGCACACAGTTCCATGACCATTTGACCGATGAGAAAACTGAGGTCACACAGCTACTAAGAGACAGGCCTTCCATCTCTGAGTCCTGGCACTTTGCTTAGGTGAGTAACTTCAGCCATTGATCTGGTCATTCTGTGCCTCTCTCTTCAACCTCCCTGAGGTTCTGTTGCTGAAGCTGTCTGAATTGGGAATGCAGCCTGGCGTCATGGGCTTCCTAGGTTCCTGCCAGAAGCACCCAGGCTAGCTTTACTGCAGGAATGGGAGCTCCCCTCTGCTCCATTTCTGCTAACAAGAATGCCTCAGATAGGTTGGGCACAGTGGCTCATGACTATAATCCCAGCACTTTGGGAGGCAGAGGAGGGCAGATCACTTGAGGTCAGGAGTTTGAGACCAGCCTGGCCAACATGGCGAAACCCTGTCTCTACTAAAAATGCAAAACTTAGCTGGGCGTGGTGGCGCATGCACTTGTAATCCCACCTACTCGGGAGGCTGAGGCAGGAGAATCGCTTGAACCCAGGAGGTGGAGGTTGCAGTAAGCGGGGATTGTGCCACTGCACTCCAGCCTGGGCAACAGAGCAAGACTCCATCTCAAAAAAAAAAAAAAAAAAAAGCCTCAGCTGCAACTAGAAACCTGTGGGTGTCAGAAATTACTTACCAACCACTTGCTCATGCCCCACTATACCCTAAGGCAGAAACAAGTGTTCCCCGGGATGCTTGTGGTGGGAGGTTGGCAGTAGGTCCCTGGAACTGGGGCCTGTTGCAGCCCCTGGGACCAGGTGAATCAAGGGAGTCAAACACTTCTGTTCCACTTCCAGATAAGATAAAGGTTTCACTTTCTCCTCGCTGGGGAAAGAGCTGACCTTGCCAGGTGACAAAAATGCTAATGAGGCCCCAAGAGAACACCTGCCTGGTAGAAAGGGTACTGAGCTTGGAGTCACAGTGCGCTCTGCTCATTTCTAGAGGAGTGAACTTGGGCAAATACGGTTGCCACTGCGCCTGTCTTGTAAGTTGCTGGGAGGGGTGACGAGGCAATGCTGCAATGCTTTTGGCCTTAGAAAGATGCTCACAATATGTTGGTATGAAAAAACAGATTACAAAAAAGGCCCCCGTTGCTGTGAAATATAGAAAAATAGCCAAGAGCCGTATACTACTATGCTAACAGCACTTATTCTGGGTGATAGGATCATGAGTGTATTGTTTTTCCCTCTTCACTTATCTATATTTTTAATTTTTTCTACAGTAAATATATATTATATAATTATTAGCTACTGCCACAGTAATAATGCATAACAGACCAGCCCCAAGTCTTAGTAGATTACAACACAAGGATTTATTCTCAAGCTCACAGGTCTGCAGATCAACTGCAATTTGACTGACTTAGGTTGGGCATGGAAGAGCTGCTCTGTCTCAGCCTGGCTTCTCAGTACAGGTCAGGCTGTATGCCCCACGTGCCTTCATTCTGGGGCTCTGGCTGAAGGGGCAACAGCTATAAAAGCTTGCTTCGCTTCGCCTTCTAGCTTGTCAGAGTCCAAGAGACAAGCCAAAATGCACAAGCACATATAAAACCTCTGTTTACCTCATTTCCTAACATTTCATTGGCTAAAGCAAGTCCTATGGCCAAGCCCAACACCAATGGGGCAGGGAAGTATATGCCACCCACAGTGGGAGTGGGAGGGGAGTGAGTATATGCTGAGTACTAACCCAGTTTGTTGTTATTACTTGTATAATAAAGCAAACATGATGTGCTTTATGTTTTTATGTTCCCCACTAGAGAGTATCCTACGGGGCTCCCCAAGGTTAAGAAAGTGGGGCCATTGTAGAATTTTATAGTTAGAGGATAGAATTAATGTGTTTTGTTTGTTTGTTTATTTGTTTGAAACAGGGTCTCACTCTATCACCCAGGCTGGAGTGCAGTGGCACAATCCTGGCTCACCACAACCTCTACTTCCCAGGCTCAAATGATCCTCCCATCTTAGCCTCCCAAGTAACTGGGACTACAGGTGTGCACCCCCACACCCAGCTAAGTTTTTGTGTTGTTGGTAGAGATTGGGTTTTGCCATGATGCCCAGGCTGGTCTGGAACTCCTGAGCTCAGAGCTCCACCCACCTCGGCCTCCCAAAGTGCTGGGATTATAGGCATGAGCCACTGCACCCAGCCCTGAGGCTAGAAATAATGTGAAAGGGGTAGGCTGACCCTCTCTTCCTTCTTCTCCGTTGCTTTAAGATAACCAGATACGACCATTTATGGCACCTACAGGCTCATAAAGGAAGTTGGAAAACACCCACACAAGCTCATGGGCCATTCTCGCCAGAGGCCTAGGACCTTGCTAGTTCCCATCCAGATCCATCTGAATTCACTTCCTGCTGACTTCCTTTCTCTTGACTTCTCTCAGTTCATCCAGTCATTCATTCAAGTTCTATTTATTCAGCATCTACTATGTGCTGGCACTCTTGTAGCCCTGGGGTTATGTTGGTGAACAAGGCAAGTGTTGATGAACAAGGAAGTCTTTCCTCACAGGGATTACATTCTAGTGGGGAAGCGAGGTGGGTGCCCTGTAGGGGAGAAATGCTAATATCAAGTAGTGTGAATGCTAAGAAGCAAGTAAGATGGGAGAGTGCAACAGAGTGACAGGGCGAGGGATGGCTACTGTGGATGGTGAGGTCAGGAAAGGCTTCACTGAAGAAGTGCTGTTGGAAGTTATTGGAAGATGCTTCTTAGGAACTGATGTTTATGTCTGGGCTTTCCAGACCTTGACTCTTAGTCCCTCTAAAGAATTTGGCTTGGGTTTTCCCTACTGTTCGCTCTCCACTTTGGCCTGCTGTGGAGAGCTCTCCTGTCCTAGCTATCTTCCAACCAGCTTTCCGCTGGCTGCCTGGTGCCCAACTGGCTTAGCCAGTCCTCAACAAAGAGAAGACTCAAAAAACCCTATTAGATCAAGCCAATCACTTACTGCACTCCTATTGTGTACCAAGCTAGTAGGCATTTATTGAGAACTTTCTGTAAACCAAACCAATAGGTATTTATTGAGCATCTATTGGATGCCAGATCAACAGTCATTTATTGAGTGCTTACTGCATATCCAAACCAACAAGTGTTGATTTACTGTGTTCCTGGAACTGAGAACACAAATCTATTGCTCTCTAGAAACTTGCAATCAAGTTGTGAAGGCAAATGTTACACAAATGCAGACCTCTAGCTATAAAAGGCAGGACTTGTCACTATAAGTGCCATGTTGTACAGAACAGCGTCCCGGGAAGCTAGAGACAGCCTAGAGGCCATTGTGGAATGGGGTAGCCACAGACGGCTTCATGGAGGAGGTGAAAATTGAACTGGGCTTTAAGGGATGGATAGGATTTAGATAGAAAAGAAAAATAGGGGCGGGCCACAGTGGCTCACTCCTGTAATCCCAGCACTTTGGGAGGCTGAGGCAGGGAGATCACTTGAGCCCAGGAGTTTGAAACCAGCCTGGGCAACATGGCGAGACCCCGTTTCTACAAAAACTACACAAATTAGCCAGGTGTGGTGACATGTGCCTGTAATCCCAACTACTCAGGAGGTTCAGTTGGGAGGATCACCTGAGCTCAGGAGACTGAGGTTACAGTGAGCCATGTTTGCACCACTGCACTCCAGCCTGGGCAACAGAGTAAGACCTCGTTTTAAAAAGAAAAGAAAAGAAAAGAAAAGAAAAGAAAAGAAAAGAAAAGAAAAGAAAAATAGGGACTAGGGTAGCATGGCCCAGACCTGGGGGCAGTTGTGCTTTGGTTACAGTGAGCCATGTTTGCACCACTGCACTCCAGCCTGGGCAACAGAGTAAGACCCCGTCTTAAAAAAAAAGAAAAGAAAAGAAAAATAGGGACTAGGGTAGCATGGCCCAGACCTGGGGGCAGTTGTGCTTTGGAACCCTCGGATAGAATTCTGAGCAGTCATCATTTGGGCCTGCTGTCCTCTCCTTTCTGGTTTGTCAGCATTCCTGTAACAGCCAGTTACGCTATGACCCCTTTCTTCTAGGCCATGGCTGGATTCCTTGGCAGTCACAATTTGCCTGAACAATCCAGGGCTGACATAATCTGGCTAATGTCAGAATAGGCTGCCTTGCAGAAAGGTGTTTGTGATGCTCTAAGTGGATAAGGGCATAAAAACCACGAAGGTTGGCCTCAGGATATCCAAGTGCAGTGTGTTTTTTAGTCCAGGTGTTCTCGCCTCTCCTCCCAGGAGTCCTTAAAAACACTCACGTTTGGCCGGGCACGATGGCTCATGCCTGTAATCCCAGCACTTTGGGAGGCCGAGGTGGGTGGATCACCTGAGGTTAGGAGTTCGAGACCAGCGTGGCCAACATGGAGAAACCCCGTCTCTACTAAAAATATAAAAAAGTAGCCAGGCATGGTGGCACAAGCCTGTAGTCCCAGCTACTTGGGAAGCTGAGGCAGGAGAATCGCTTGAACCCAGGAGGCAGAGGTTGCAGTGAGCCGAAATTGCTCCACTGCATTCCAGCCTGGGTGATAGAATGAGCCTCCATCTCAAAACAAAACAAAACAAAACAAAACAAAAAAACAAAACACTCATGTTCATTTCTTCAGCCTGGATCCTTGAGACTGCAGCCTGGGCTATTTAGAATTCATAGATTCAAGATATGGACTCAGTGGCCTCTTTATATATTTTTGAAAGCAGGAATAATTTTATATCATTATTTTATTGCTTTGATGATTAATAATATTCATATTATTAACCACGTTATAAGTTCAGATTTTCTGCTTTCCAGAAACCGGTCATGAGAAAATCTGAACTTGTAAAATGACTTCATTAAGGATAATCATTTTTTCACACTAAAAATATTTATCCAGTAACACTCTGTATAGTCTGGGTCTGGGGGGAAAAAGGGAATAAGCCATAGATTCAGGAGTTTTTGAGATAGGGAGTCCCTCTATCCCTTGACTATAAAGCTTAATTCGATTTGAGGAAAGACCTGTTTATACAGCTTTTCAGGAAGCTTGCTCCTGCTCCTAGTTGGGGGTGTCTGTACCATCTGTAGGGTTACTTTCTATTTCATTTATTTTCAGGTCACAAAGTCTGCGCAGCACTCAGGAAGCTTGGAACATTGTCATTGTGGAGGGAATTGTTCAGACCTGAGGCAAAATAAAAACTGAAAGTGAAGGCCAGGTGTGGTGGCTCATGCCTGTAATCCCAGCACTTTGGGAGGCCAAGGTGGGTGGATCACTTGAGGTCAGTTCAAGACCAGCCTGGCCTACATGAAACCCCGCCTCTACTAAAAATACAAAAATTAACCAGGCATAGTGGTATGTGCCTGTAATCCCAACTACTCAGGAGGGTGAGGCAGGAGGATCGCTTGAACCCAGGAGGCGGAGGTTGCAGTGAGCGGAGATCACGCCACTGCATTCCAGCCTGGGCAACAGAGTGAGACTCTGTCTAAACAAAAAAAAACCTAAAACTGAGAGGCAGGTGTAAAACAGGCTTGAGGATTCATTTCAAGATATAAATAAACCTACGCAGACTTTCTTCCCCACTGGAGTCCCAGGGAAATGTGAGAAGCAGCCAGGCAGGCACAAAGAGATCCCTGAGATTCCAGAGGCAGCTGGTTACTCCCTCTGGAAGGAAGCAAGGGAGGTGTGAGGAGGGAGGGCTAAGGAGTTCTGTCCTGTGCTGTTTAAAGAAAACCAGACAGCAGCTCACATTAGTCCCTGACGTTTCCATGTCACGGCAGGTGGCACATGGTGCAGAAGAAGCCCAGTCAGCTACCACTAGCCGTGTGGCTGTGTTAGCCCAGGTCTTCCAAGTAGCAGACACCAAGATAGGGTTAGACTGCAGGAGATTATTCGGTAAGTGTGCAAAACTAGAGAGGGAGCTGGCAAGGCTGAGAGAGCCATCAGACTTCAATGCAGGTCTGACCCATGTGATGGAGAAGGGGAAGGAAGGAAGTTTACATCAAAGTATCTTACACTGTGGTGCAGTTCTAAGAAAGGTCAAAACAAGGCCAGTGGATGAGGGGGGTCCTTGAGCTAAAGATTTCCTTCAGAGCAGTGCCCTCAATCTCAACTTCCAGGTCTGCCTTAGTATCCCCATAGGTGGATACTAGTGGGAAGTATGGCCTCAGGGCAAACACCTCAGGCAACTTATCTGAGTTTTGGTTTCCTCAATTATAAAGTGAAGGTTTTTGAGAGGATTATATAAAATGGCATATTTAAATTAAAGTGTTTATGGCTGGGGTGCTGTGGCTCATCCCTGTAACCCCAGCACTTTGGGAGGCTAAGGCAGGCAGATCACGAGGTCAGGAGATCGAGACCATCCTGGCTAACACAGTGAAACCCCATCTCTACTAAAAATACAAAAAAATTAGCCAGGCATGCTGGCAGGTGCCTGTAGTCCCAGCTACTCGGGAGGCTGAGGCAGGAGAATGGTGTGAACCCGGGAGGCAGAGCTTGCAGTGAGCCTAGATTGCCCCACTGCACTCCAGCCTGGGTGACAGAGACTTTGTCTCAAAAAAAAAAAAAAGTGTTTAGAATGGAATCAACTGCCTAACAAATGTTCAATGAACATAAATTCCCTTCCTTGTCTTCTTGTACCTATCTTGAGGCAAGTTTGGCACAGCAATACAACTCCTCTCCCCAGCCCTTCCTTCAGTCATCCTTCCTCCCTCTCCCCAGCCAGACACACAGGAGGCAAGTATGTGGCCCTAAAGGCCAGGGCCTCAGTGCTTGTGTTTTTGTGTTTTGGTAGCCAGGCCTTGAGCCTTTATCCTAGATGACATGGGGCTTCGGCTAGGCTAGGGTGGAGAAGGGAGACCCCAGAAGGAGAGATACCATTTTTTTTTTTTTTTTTTTTTGAGAGAGCGATAGTCTCTTTCTGTCACCCAGACTGGAGTACAGTGGTGTGATATCGGCTCACTGTAACCTCCACCTCCTAGGTTCAAGCAATTCTCATGCCTTGGCCTCCCGAGTAGCTGGGTTTACAGAAGTGCACCACCACACCCAGCTAATTTTTATATTTTTAGTAGATATGGGGTTTTGCCATGTTGGCCAGTCTGGTCTTGAACTCCTGGCTTCAAGTGATCTGCCTGCCTCAGCCTCCCAAAATGCTGGGATTACAGACATGACTCACTGCATCTGGCCAGATACTATTCTTACTTGGGAGAGGTTACTATGTAGTTGGAAGGATGAGCCACACCCCTTGGGAATACCCTCAGGGAGGACACTTAGGGAAGCTCTGCTCCAAAAATTTTCAGGCTGGGGTCCAGAGGATCTGCTGCCCTGGGACTAATGCACATGTTCCCTCAGAGAGAGCCTTTAGGGATGGCTGTGTAAGGCAGTCCCCAGCCCCACTCTGCCCGCTGTCTCCACCGCACCCTCTATCATCCTCCGCCTGCCTCATGCTCCTGCAGTGCTCTTCTCTCTCTGTCTCTCTCTCCCCAACCTCATAAATCTAGGCTTTGTTCCTGCTGGTCCCTCTCCTTACAATGTCTTTCCCCTCCTAGTGAACACCTGCTTCTCTATCTAGCTCAGATGTCCCTTCTTCTGGGCAGCCTTCCGTGACACAATGTTCTCACAACTGACTCCAGTCCCTAGGCCTGGCACCCCACCTCTCTGTGCCTCAGTTTCTGTAGCAGGAAAATAGGGTGATGATGATAGTACTACTATAGCTAATCACAGGGTAGTGGTAAAAATTAAATGAGATGATAAAAGCACCTTGTGAGGGGGCTGTATCAGTGAGTGTCACGGTCAGTGGTAGGTATGTGTCAACAGATGCATACCTCATTGGTGAGCATATAATACTGTATGTTGCTGGGGGAAGGCCTACGATGTGAGGACATGAGAGAAGCACTGGACTCAGGGTCAGAAGGCCTGAGTCTCCCTGCTGCAGATGGCCTCTGTGTCCCTGAGCCAAGCCTTGTCCTCCCTGGGCCTCAGTTTCCTCCTTTGTACATTTGCGCATGGCCTCCAGGAGCCCTCCTGGCTATCCTAGCTTGGCTCAGAAGCTCTGGGTCCTGGGCTCTGCAGGCATTGCCTGAGCTGAGGCCCTCCCTGCCCAGCTCCTGTTCTCAGTGCTGGCTCCCTAAGCTGGACAGCTCCCGTGCTATTAATATTCCTGAAGACAGCAAAGGCTCCCAACTCTCAGCATCTGGACAGTACCTCAGGCCAGGAGCATGGAAGCCCAGGCACACATCAGACCCAGAGCTCCAGAGTGAGGTGTGGGAGAGTGGGGAGCTCCCTCCTGGAAGAGGAGGTTGGCACCGGCAGCGAGGAGCTCCAGTGCTTCAGAGGGGAAGCAGGAGGGGGTTGGGTACATCCTTAGTGGAGGAGCTCAGAGACTGTGACTTTTGGGTTTTGCCTGCAATCTTTAGGGCCAAGATCACCAAAATCATTTAGACCCTGACATCCTAATTGGTTCTAATCCACATATAGAATATAGGATTCTCACTTGATCCTACGGAAGATAAAAATTTTCCACTGTGAATGTTCAGAATCTTCTTAGCAATCAAGGGCTCTATCCCACACATAGCAATTTTGTCACATCCTAGACTATAGGAATTTTTTTTTAAAGTGCTTCAGTGTGTCTTTGATGCTGGATTTGGTAATTGGTTCTTAGGTTTTAAAGACTTGGTATTTCCATGGTGAGTCATCATTGTTCGTTGACATACCTCATTGCCTAATGCCATTTATAGCCCCAAAAGATAACACACATCATATGAAGATTTTTTAAGCTGCCCTTCTTTAAACAGATTCTATATTGCACTGTTTGCTAGGTCACTCATCCATCCAGTATCCTCTCTGCTTCCTCATTTCCCCTGTGTGCTGGAGGCTGTGCTCTCACCTTCACACCCCTCATTTTATTTAATCCTCACAACCGTCTTAGCCAGGCAAGAATTATTATCCCCTTTTCAAAATGAGAAAATATGACTCAGAGAAGTTAAGTGATGTGCCCAGGGCCACAGAACACAGTAAGCGACTGAAATTAGAATTTCAACGTAGGGCACTATACTTTTCATCATAGCAAATTGGCCTCCTCTCACCTCCTAAGCTCTCCACTTCTCAGAGCATTCAAGTTGTCCTCACTATTGTGTGTGTGTGTGTGTGTGTGTGTGTGTGTTTTAGACACAAGGTCTTGCTCTGTTACTCAGGCTGGAGTGCAGTGGTGAGATTATAGCTCACTGCAGCCTCAAACTCCTGGGCTCAAATGACCCTCCTACCCTAGCCTCTCAAGTAGCTGGGACTATAGGCACATACCACCACACCTGGCTAATTTAAAAAAAAAAATTTTTTTTAGAGATGGGGTCTTGCTCTATTGCCCAGGCTGGTCTCAAACTCCTGGCCTCAGGGGATCCTCCCACCTCAGCCTCCCGAGTACCTCCCCACTATTTTGAAGCAGAGAACACTGGGGAGAATTATGAGTTTTTTGTTTGTTTGTTTTTGTTTGATGAGAAGAATGTTGTCCAGGTTGATTTTTTTTTTAATTCTTGATGAGAAGAATATTGTCTAGGTTGATTTTTTTTCATGAGCTTATTTATTCATTCAATACATTTCAATGAGAGCTGGCTAAACAGGGACACTTGGTGTTAGCCCAGAGACCTACAGGTCATGGCCACCTATTACATACCAGGACCCATGGGCACTCCATAACCACCCTGCTCCCACCCTGAAAAAAGAGTCATAAACAATTAGGACCCAGACAGGGGGTGACTGGTCTTGTAGGAGAGGGTCCAAAGAAGTGAGGACAAAACCCTACCAATTAGAAATCAAGTCTGAACTCCAGGCAGGATAAAAGAAAGAAAAAAAAAAAAAGCCCATCAACTCAAAAATCCCTCTGTTCCTGTTAAGAGCATAAGCTTTAGATTACAATGTCTTACATAGTGGCGAGATATCCCTGGGAAGGAGGTGTTGTGAGGTGGGGAAATAGAGGCACCAATGTTGGCACCCAGAAAATCTGGGGCCGTCTCTCCATTAAGTGGCTTGATCTCTCTGGCCTATGCTTCTTTATCTGTAAAACAGAAAGATGTTTTCTGTCTCTTGGGATGAGATGAGTAAATGAGCTAATATGTGCAAAGCCCTCCATTCCTGAAATGTGGCAGCTACTTTGAAATTGTTATTTCAATGCCATGAGTTATGTGTGGAGCAGTTGGTCCAGAATAGAGGGGGACCAAAATTTGGATCAAAGTACAGTCCCCCCTCCCTTAGGGATTAAGTGTTCATATAAGATAGACATGAATTGTTGCAAAGGCACACCCTTCCCAACATGCCAGTGAGACTTCTACATCCTATCAAGGAGTTAGTCTAAATGGAAGAGAGGTGGGCTCTAGTCCAGGAACTGTAATAGACCAACCATATGCCATTGACAGATGCTAACAATGATTGCAAACAAAGGAGGATGGCGTGCATAAATGAAGGGTCCTCTACATGCTCTGGAGGAATGGGAACATCTATCTGAGACCCCTGGTTGGGGACTATAGGCTTAAGAAGGCCAATGCAATAGGGGAGACAGCATGGTAGAGAGAAAGAAGCTGAACTTAAAGCCAGAAGAGCCAGGTTCAAGTCCCAGCTCTACTTTCCAATAGGCTTTGAGACCCTGGGCAAGCCACCAAGTGTCCTGTCTTGTTTATGAGAACAGTTGTCTTAGTGTCTGCCTTACCTTGGTCATAAAATTGTCAGAAAAACAAAGCAGGTCCCTCAAAAAATTAAACATAAAATTACTAGATGATCCAGCAATTTCACTTCTAGGTATATAAAAGAATTGAGGCTGGGCTCAGTGGCTCACACTTGTAATCCTAGAACTTTGGGAGGCTGAAGGGGGAGGACTGCTTGAGGCAGGAGTTCAAGACCAGCCTGGGAAATATAGTGATACCCCTGTCTCTACAAAAAAAAATTTTTTTTTAATTAGCTGGGCCAGGTGGCATGCACCTCTGATCCTGGCTACTCAGGGGGCTGAGGTGGGAGGATGGTTTGAGCCTGGAAGGTTGAGGCTGCAGTGAGCTGTGATCCCACCACACTGCATTCCAGCCTGACTGATAAAGTGAGATCCTGTCTCAATAAATAAATAAAATAATTGAAAGCAGGAACTTGAACAGATATTTGTACCCTCATGTTCATAACAGCGTTATTCACAAGAGCCTAACAGTGGAAACAACCCACGTGTCCATTAATGGATGAATGGATAAGCAAAATATGATACATGCACAATGGAATACCATGTAGCCTGAAGAAGGAATGTAATTCCGATACATGCTTCAACATGATCCTGGAAAACACTATGTTAAGTGAAAGAAGCCAGACACAAAAGGAGGACAAATGTATGATTCCAGGTAGATGAGATATCTAAAATAGTCAAACTCATAGAGAAAGAAAGTAGAATAGTCATTTCAGGAACTGGAGGAGGAAGCAATGAGGAGTTACTGTTTAATGGATACAGAGTTTCCGTTTAAGATGGTGAAAAAGTTTTAAGATGGATGGTGGTGATGGTTACACAACATAAGTATACTTAATGCCAAAGAATTTTACAGTCAAAAATTTTTAAAATGCCCAGCTACTCTGGAGGCTAAGGCAGGAAGACCGCTCGAGTCCAGGAGTTCAAGGCTGAAGTGAGCTATGATTGTGCCACTGCACTCCAGCCTGGGTGACAGAGTGAGACCTTGTCTCAAAGAAAAAAAAAAGGTAAAAAAGATAAATTTTATATTTTGTATATTTTAACACAATAAAAATGACCTTTTCAAAAAAAGAAAGATATAGGCCGGGAGCAGTGGCTCACGCCTGTAATCCCAGCACTGTGGGAGGGCGAGGCGGGCAGATCACGAGGTCAGGAGATCGAGACCATCTAGGCTAACACGGCGAAACCCTGTTTCTACTAAAAATATAATTCGCCGGGTGTGGTGGCAGGCGCCTGTACTCAGGAGGCTGAGGCAGGAGAATGGCGTGAATCCGGGAGGCAGAGGTTGCAGTGAGCTGAGATCGCGCCACTGCATTCCAGCATGGGAGACAGAGTGAGAATCCATCTCAAAAAAAAAAAAAAAAAAAAAAAAAATCTACTGTAGAGGAGAGTCCTTTGCAATGTGTACAGCAATGTGAAATAATTAGCTGTGGTAGAGGGGTTAGGAGGCAATAGTTACATTATTGTAACTACCCTCTACCACAGCTAATTATTATTGCTCTACAAGATTTCATATTGCTCTACAGGTTCTCTTAGAGCAACTGTCAAAATTAAGACCCTCATCCAGGACTTCTACAAACTGTTTTCCGATCTGAAAAATAGCAGGAAGGCATAGATTTTTTCTTTTTTATGACACTGAAAGAGCTGAATGTGATTTCCCTGGAAAGTGGGAAATGGGAGTGGTAGGGACTGATGTTTTTCCTAACAGGTTTGTAGAACAACTGGACTCTCAAAAAAACTTCAAATGTTCCTGATTCATTATTTTCTAATGCTCTTCATTTGCTATCTGTTCTGATCATCGACTTTTATCCCACAATAAACTTGAACCAGCCAATGAAAACCATGGTTGTTATTGCCAGGAAGAGGGTGCTGAAGAACACTGAGCATCCCATGTTCCTCCTTTCTGCTGGGCGGGCAGCGACGGGAGGGCCCTGCCCCAGGACTGCTCAGTGTGTCCCCACTGGTAAAAGGATCCATTGGATTTCCTGTTTATCAGCCTCTCAAGCATCTGCATCAGAGGCCTGGGTTCTCCAGAGCTTAGTTACCCCAGAGTGGGCTTTGCAGGTGGAGTTTGACAACCTCCGAGACGAAGACCGGACTCAGGGTCTAGGATACGTGGACAAGGTGCTTATCCTGGAGCAGCCTGGAGGTCTCGGCCCCTTTAATGACTGTACACCACTTAGGGTGAAAATTAAATTATAAACTGTGTGTATATGGGTTAATACATACCAACAAACAAAACTTAACTTGGGCAGTAAATTGGCACAATTCCTATAAACAACACTTTATAGGAAATAATTAAATAAGCAAATTAATATGCCCATTCATGTTTTTTAACAGCTTTAGGGAGATATAATTCACATACCATACAATATACCAATTTAAAGTGTACAATTCAGCCAGGCACAGTGGCTCACGCCTGTAATCCCAGCACTTTGGGAGGCCAAAGTGGGCGGATCATTTGAGGTCAGGAGTTTGAGACCAGCCTGTCCAACATGGTGAAACCCGTCTCTACTAAAAATATTTTTTAAAAATTAGCCAGGCGTGATGGGGAGGGCCTGTAATCCCAGCTACCTTGGAGGCTGAGGCAGGAGAATCTCTGGAACCTGGGAGATGGAGGCTGCAGTGAGCCAGGATCACGCTACTGTACTCTAGCCTGGGTGACAGAGTGAGATTCCGCCTCAAAAAAACAAAACAAAACAAAACAAAAAACTATACAATTCAATGGCTTTTGGCACATTAATTTATTAATCTTAACATTGTGAGAAAATACAACCTAAAATTTGCCATTGTAACCGTTTTTAAGTCCATAGTTGATTATATTCACAATGTTCTTTTATTTAATCCCTGTGAAGATGCCATTTTACAGATGAGAAAACTGAGGCTAAGTTAATGAATTTACCTATAGCTACTCAACTAGGAAGCGGCCAAGTAGAGTTGCAAACTCAATGTCAAGCTGAAGGCTGGGTGCTTCCCAGCAGGCCAGGTTGCCTTCTATAAGGTAGAGAGGCTCCTGGCACATCAGCCGTCCAGAGTAGCTGGAAGGTGGGCTTGTCGTTGCCTAAAGGAGCCAGGGGAAACCTCACAGCATGCTTTGGTCCCTCATGGCTCCTCACTGACCCACTTAACTTGACTTTGAACCACAGTGACATGTACTCTCTTTTGTGCCCTGTCACCTGTTCTCCCTAGAGGGCACAGATGGGCTACCTCCTCCTCCTCCTGGCCAAACTTTTTGAAAGAAGGACCCACAGCTCTCTCTGATTCCTTGTTCCTTGTTATTCCTCAGTCCACTGAGATCCAATCCCGTCATTCCTCTGATACTACCTGCCCCCATCGGTGTCACTGAGTGGCCTGGTGACCAAATCTAATGGATCCCTCTCTCGGGGCTGTACTGGCTTTTCCAGTGGCTCAGTGGCACCCCACTCTCCTGGTTCTCCCAACTCTCACCACTCCTCTGCTTCCCTCACTCTGTCCTTCCCTAAGATGCTGTGTTTCCTCAGAGTCCGGTCTCTCTTTGGACTGCACTTGCTTGCCTTGTCATTCTCCCATCTCCCTTAGATTCAGAACCATCCATGTGTGGCCACTACCAAATCTCTACCTCCTGCCAGGGCAGACCTCTCATCTGAGCTCCAGCCTCAAATCCTGCCTGGCCACCCTCCCTGGTCATCCCACAGGCACCTCAAGCGAACCATGTCTAATGGACCTCAGCACTTCTCCCCCTTCCAAAGCAGCTTCTCTCTCCATGTCCCTATCTCAGTGACACGCCCCATCATCTACCCAGTCACCAGAAGCGGAAACCTGGGAGTCACTCTCCGGAATGTGAACTCATAGGGCAGGGATTTTTTTCTTACTTGTTTAAAGCCTATATTCCAAGCACCCGGAACTGGCTTAGCAGGTGCCTAATAAGTATTTGTTGAATGAATTCCTTTTTATTTTTTTAATAGAGATGGGGGTCTCACTATGTTGCCCAGGCTGGTCTTGAACTCCCGGCCTCAATTGATCCTCCCACCTCAGCCTCCCAGAGTGCTGGGATTACAGGCCTGGGCAACCACACCTGGCATTGAATGAATTCTTGCTTTCTCCCATGTACCAAAACCATCTCCAAGACCTGTTCATTTTGCCCCTTAAACATTCTCTTTCCTGGTGTGGTGATGCACACTTGTAGTCCCAGCTACTCCAGAGGCTGAGGTAAGAGGATTACTTAATTCCAGGAGTTCAAGGCCGGCCTACAGAACATAGCGAGACCCATCCTAAAAAAAGAATAAAATGCAAACATTCTCTCACATACTTCTGCATCCTCCAACAACGCTGCTGCTCCCCTATCCTAAGTCCCCTGCATCTCTTGCTAGGACAAGTGCAACAAACTCCTCCCTGGTCTTTCTGCTTTTGCTCTCCCATTCCCTGGGGCACCAGCTGGCGGATGCTTTCTACAGCCCCAGCATGACCTTGCCCTCACCTGCTTAAAACCCTGCAAAGAGTCCCTGTTGATATGAGGACAAACTGTTTTGGCATTGAGGGGGTTAGAGAATAGTTTCAAATAAATGTTTTTCTACTCCCTGCAGCAGACTGAGGACCAGAGCCCTTGGCACGCCCAGCCCAAAACTTTTTTCCTGATGGTTGGCGGGTGTCGAAGAGCCCTCTAAAATCAGAGACTCTCCCAAGGGGAGTGGTGTCGAGCTCTCTGACATCGGGGAGCTCTGCCAGCTCCTTGCCAAGATGCTGGCCTAGTTTAGGGCTCCCTTGGCCTTCTATGCCCTCCCTTTCCCTTTGCTCCTCCCACTCACTGTAGAGTCCATTCAGGGCGCATGACCTGGGTGTTGCTACTAGCAGAGGTGAGAGAAAGAGAAGAACGAGAGAAAGTGAGCTGCCAGGGAGACTCAGCCCCTTCTCTCCTGGGATCCTTCTTTCTCACTATCCTGAGTCTGCACCCTGATCTACATGTGGTCATCACTGAGGGTCTCCTAGGGGCTTGGCAGATGGGGACACTAGGCTGCCAAAGGGGCAGAGGCCTTTGTCAGAGTAAGCAGGAGAGAGAGAGAGAGAGAGAGAGAGAGAGAGAGAGAGAGAGAGAGAAAGAGAAAGACCTAGTGTCCTGTCTTCCCTGAAGGAAAAGACTCCTGGCTTCACGTGCCTTCCTGGCCTTGGGTCTTGGAAACTTAGAGCCTGAGGTTGAGCCTGGAGTGATGGGGACTGGAGGCACAGGGGTTTCCTGGGGGTAGGACACAAAGGGATTCTGCCTGCAGGGAGGTCAAAATGCTTTGAACTCAGGCTACAGGAATCTTTGAGAAGTGCTCACAACTCAGATTCTAAGGACACCCTAGCGAAGTGACTGAACCGAGGCTGTGGGACCTTTTTGGGAAATGCACTAAATTGAGGCTGCAGGGGCTTACTGAATTCAGGCAGGGGGTTCTTAGGAAATGTGCTGACTCTAACTGTGAGGCTGTCTAGGGAGGCTGATAAACTCATGTCCAACAGGACATTCTTGAGGACTGCATTGAACTCAAGTTGTAGGGGCTTCTTGGAGAGACCCATGAACTGAGTTTATGGACACTTTTTGGGGAGGTCACTGAACTCTCACTGCATGCCTGGAACTTTGCTTGCAGACTCAGAGTCCACGTGGCTGCCCTCTGCTACACAAACTCAGACGTACAAGACCTACAGACAGACACGGACATGGACAGCAGTCACCCAGGGATCATTCACAGTCTGTCCTCTCTCCACACATACACCCCGTCTTTTCAGTCCCCTCTCCTGGTTCTTCCATATTTTCCTAACCTCTGAACACAGGAATGTTCAGGGTTCAGTCCTCAAACCTCCCCACTTGTTTATACTCACTTTTTTTTTTTTTTTTGAGACAGGGTCTCACTCTGTCACCCAGGCTAGAGCACAGCGGCCCAATCTCAGCTCCCTGTAACCTCTGCCTCCCGGGTTCAAGCAATTCTCGTGCCTCAGCCTCCCAAGTAGCTGGGACTACAGGCACATGCTACCATGCCCAGTTAATTTTTGTATTTTTAGTAGAGACTGGGTTTAACTATGTTGCCCAGGCTGGTCTTGAACTCCTGACCTCAAGCAATCCCAGCAATGTCTACCCGGGCACTCTTCACTCCTTTACCCAGCTTTGTATTTTCTCTGTAGCTCTTATCACAGTCTGATATACTGTAGATTTATTTGCTTATTTGTTCATTGTCCATCTCTTCCCACTTAAATATAAACTCCATTAAGGCAAAGACTTTGTCTTGTTCACTGCTGTATCCCTCCAATTACAACAGTGCTTGGAAAATAGCAGTGCTCAATAGATATTTGTTGAATGAATGCTGGGAACCAAGTGAATATTTGTTGAATTGAGGGGAACTGGATCCCACTCTTTTTTCTTTTTCTTTGAGACAGACTCTTGTTCTGTGCCCAAGCTGAAGTGCAGTGGTTCAATCTTGGCTCACTGCAACCTCTGCCTCCCAGGTTCAAGCGATATTCCTGCCCGAGCCTCCCAAGTATCTGGGACTACAGGCATGAGCCACTGCTCCTGGCTAATTTTTGTATTTTTAGTAGAGACGGGGTTTCACCATGTTGGCCAGGCTGGTCTCAAACTCTTGACCTCAGGTGTTCCACCCACCTCGGCCTCCCAGAGTGCTGGGTTTACAGGCTTGAGCCACTGTACCCATAATACAGGTAACATAGCCTACATGAGTAATATCTAGTCTGAAAACGAATACCGCCTTGAGTATTTAAAACAGAGAGATGTTAATAGACATCACACAAGCAATGGAAGAATCAAGAAAACACTGGAGAGGATGATGCAACTCAGATCAGCAGCAGCAGGAAACCATTTCTCCTAGGCCAGAGGGTGAGAAGGAAGGTATTCAGGGCACAGAGACCAGGGACACCAACAGATACTTTCTCATAATTCTGACAGCTGCTGTAAGGAGAGGAGTCTGGGGCATCTGGCCGGGTTTCCAAATCCGCTCTGCCCTTTTCTTCCAAGGATGATCTGGTTCTGCTCTTTGATCCAGGGCACTGCTTTAAAGAGCCTATTCGTGTATGACAGGTACCAGACTAGTATTGTCCACTGGTGCGTGGACTCTGATAGCACCCAGAGGATCCACTGTTCCTGTGGCAGTGGAGGATGGATGACAGGACACACCCTGGGTGCAGCTGGTGTCTTTAATTTAGTACAAGCACCTTTCAAAGATCTCATTACACTTGAAAGCCTCACCTCCGGAAGGCAGTGGGTGGGGGAGTAGCTGTTCAGCCGCAGTAGAGATAGGACCAATGGGTGCATTTCTGAGGAAGTAGGCTTCAACTAAGGAAGAAGTTTTTTTTTTTTTTGAGACGGAGTCTCGCTCTGCCGCCCAGGCTGGAGTGCTGTGGCCGGATCTCAGCTCACTGCAAGCTCCGCCTCCCGGGTTCACGCCATTCTCCTGCCTCAGCCTCCCGAGTAGCTGGGACTACAGGTGCCCGCCACCACGCCCGGCTAATTTTTTGTATTTTTAGTAGAGACGGGGTTTCATCATGTTAGCCAGGATGGTCTTGATCTCCTGACCTCGTGATCCGCCCATCTCGGCCTCCCAAAGTGCTGGGATTATAGATGTGAGCCACCGCGCCCAGCCAGAATATATTTTTAATTAAAAAGAAATACTATTAAAGATTAAGAGTTTCAAATTGCTCTATTTTAAGGATCTTTTTAACCATAAGATAGACTAACCAAGATCTGGAATTTCCTTGAGGAACATGATCTTATCATTCCAGGTTTTCATGAACATCAAGGCTGACACATAATCTGAACCACTCAATGGCAGTCCTAGTGGCTCTGTCCCTTCATCACTTTCATTCTCTCTGTTGTTCTGACTACACAAAGGTCTAGGAGACTATTTCCATGATGGATGTTCTCATCTCTTGACAAACTCAGAGATGATCCTTTTGAAAATTAGGCTATTGAGGCAATGTCACCAATCAGAACCACCCTCAGGCTCAAACATTACTTTGCTTAGTTCCTAACAGAAGCTACACCTGTAAGCTGCAGTGCAGGTGTCCTTGTACTCCTGGAGCTTCACGCACACCATGTTGAGGAATTGATCTGAATATGCACTCAAGTCATGCATCAGGTTCAGGAGGTCTTGCACTGTCTTCTCCACAATGATTGTGCTCTGGAAATGAACAACAAAGAGAGGATATGAGATTTCTGTAGTCAAGTAATGTGTAGGACAAGGAAGGACAACTCCAAGTATGTCATAATTTAAGGTACCTAAGCTTTCCTGGAAGAATGTGACATTTTGAAATATGAACTCAAAACAACAACCAAATAAGAATCTTACACAGCGCTGGTCTTCCCAAGACCTGAGCAAGTGTTTTTTCTGGAAGGACACAGAATGGGGATTTTCAAGTTGATATCATGGAATTCTTGACACTCACAAGATAACTTTGGCTTTTAAGACAGAAAATGCATATTCAGCTGGAGCCTGATTTATCACTCCAAGGCTCTTTGAGATTAGGAACCTATGACAGGCAGCACAAAGAAAAAACCTTCCATGATTTATTTTAAAAGTTTCAAAACCATCAATCTATTCAGAATAACAACTAACATTTGTATTGTGTTTTACAGCTTGTAGAATGTTTTCACATACACAGCATATGTTATCTCACTTGAGACTCACACAATAATCATGATAATCATGAACATTTATAGGGTTCTTACAAGTGCAAAGTACAATGATAAGCACTTTGTATATTTTATTTCCTTTAATTCTCTCAACGCCCCCTATACCTATCAGGTGTATCCTATCATCATCCCCGGTTTAAAGACGAGGAAACAAGCTTAGGAAGATGAAGAAAACAAAGAAGGAGCTCCAGGCTTTGCTCTTCTAACTATACCATTCTGCCTCAGAGCCAGACCAGAGTTCTGCTGCCCACAGTGCATTTTCTCACGAGATTACAGTGTTTCATATTGCTGTCACCACTGTAGGCGCAGGGTCTAAACACACTCAGACATATTTTAAAACTGAATTAAAAAACTATCCGAAAGGAAAAATAAGCCCATCTTAAAGCTAGATGCCGACAGCATTGTATAGTAAATCAGTGTTATATCTGAAAAAGACACATGGTCAACAAATTCTAAATATTTGATTAAGAAAAGACTTAGTTGTTTAAACCATTAGTTCATGCCTCTTTCAAAAGAAGCAAAATTACACTGGGGTAAATATTAATCGCATGCTTAGCAGCTTGGAATCCTTCAGTCAGTAACTGGTTTGTTGATTTTATATTTATATAAAATTACATAGGCTATGATAAGCTTAGCCATAAAAATAAGCTTAAAAAAATACTTTTCCAGTCTTGACAGTGAACTATGAAGAAATCAAAGGCATTTTCATTATGCTTAAATACAGATGATGGGGTACAGGGTTTTGGCTAATTATTTTCTTAAAATCAAAAGATTAAACAAAGGTGTATGGCTCTTCTCAACACAGTAGGGGATTAGCTTGAATTATGAGTTACACTTGCATGCTTATTCAAGATTTGGTGGTAGAAGCTTCTTGTCATCTTTCCCCTTCCTCTCATTCTTCCCACCCCAGTAAAATAATCAGAAGGTGAAAAGCAAGGAGCACTTACATTCTGTAAGGCAAAACCTCATAGGAAGTCAAATTACAGTCTCTATAGAATCCCCACAAGTTCAACTTCCTTTTCTGTATTGATTTTAAGATTAAAGCACTGCAGCTTCACCCTGATCCATAATCCCATTCCTCTGTATTTGTGTGTGAGTGACAGGAATTGATTCTGCCTGGCTACACGTCCCTACACTAGGAAGAATTTAAAATCCTCATCCTGATTCAAAACACAAGATATCCTACAACATGTGGGCAGCAATTAACAAAGGAGACTGAAGTTCAGCCATCCTAACAAAGCCTGTTTAAAATCTAAAACATTGCAGGGAAGACGAGCATGAGGAGATCCCTCTGATTATTGGGAGAAAGGGCCTGGTTCTACTCCCAAGTATGCTATTGATGACCATCTCTGGGGTAGGTTTGGGTAGCCCTTTCCTTTCTTATGACTCAATTTAGTTCTCTAATAAACAAGGATAATTGGATTGCTCCTTTACTCTGTTGGCCCCCATGACTCATGCATTCAATTTGTGTACTGGCGCTTTCATACTGGACGAATACTGTGTAATGGCTCTCAAGGCATCTAAGGTGTATTTCGTCTTCCTGAATAGATTATCAGCCTCTCAAGAGGGATCAGCATTCCTCTTTTCTTTTCCCTCAGTTGTTTATAATCTCTCAGGATTTTCAGGACAATACTATTAATAAAAGAAACTAGGCTAATAATGTTAATACACAGAATAAATCTCCGAATGCCATATATGTGAGGGATGTTAGACACAGACACCTGTGCATTTTGAAGTCTCCTTGGGTGGTTTAGGTTTGGTTTGTATTTATTGCAGAGCTTTCAGCTGACTAGAATTGTGCTGATAGCATTTGGAGGGGAAGGGATGACTGCAAACACCTCTGCATATCCACTGGAGGTCAAGGTTTTGGGGGTGAACAGGAAGTACCAGCAGGGAATGATTAGATGCCATGGTTTAATTCTAATGGTTGTGCTCAACACAGAGCCTCTGTGATGCTATATGATTACATACAATTTTCCAGCTATTTGGTTGGTTTACCTTGTCATGGTAGCACTCTGGATAATCAATCACTACATTCTTTTCAAGAAAAATGACACTGTATTTTGCCAAATGATGGGTATTTTTACAGGGAAAAAAGTTTCCATTTTTCAAGAATTTATAACAATTTCCAAATCAGTGGCTCTGACAGATAAATGTTGAAAATATCAAATTTCTAACAAGGTCAATCCTGTTTTTATTTATTTGATCTCTTTAGCAATGCAAATGATTTACTGACACATTATTAATTTTGGGATTTGCTAATGTTGACTATAATGACTTCATAATAAGCAAAACCCTGATTTTCTTCATTATAATTTCTATTAAACAAATCATAAATGATTGATATTTGCTTGGAAACAACTCAATTCACATTTCTTGCAACTTATTACCAGGTAATAAAGTCTATGCATGACATGAAAAATGAGAAAAGAAATGATAAATCCCAGGACAGTTGATGTAATAAAAAAAATATTGCTGTGGAAAATAAACACTTAAAGTTTATTACAGGGATACGCTGGTAATCTAAAGTATAAAGTGAACCAGTTGCTTGGTTCTGCACTTAAAAAAATTTAATCAGTGAATGAATAAAGATGATTGTACTTTTGAGAACTAGTCTACTGTTTGCCAGAATGGGGCTCTGCCTCATGATACTAATATCCTGTTACAGAAAATCGGCTCCCAGTCCACATAATTTGGAAAATACTGAATTAAAGAAAACTGAAGTGGTGTTTTTACTGGATGACTTCAGAAACCTTTAATATGCTAGAGTCATGAGGAGTCTTAAAGAGGCCAATGCAGTATTCAGTCTTCCCTTAACTATCAAAGTAATGAAACCATTGTTCATAGTCCATCTTTTCACATCTACTGGAACAGTGTTTCACAGTTTGGGAACAACTCTCCCTAATTCTCTGGTCATACTAATCAGGACCCAGGATACTAATCATACTACTAAGGCCCAATGACATGCTTAAGGACACATGAGGAGTACCACTGTCAACAGGGCGAGCTTCATCAGGCCTCTTACTTCTCGATCCTTCCTTCTCAGCCCTTTCATGAACACCAATCATCTTCAGTTCTGCCTCCAGCCTACCCCTCTAGGCTTCTCTCTCTCTTTTTAAAAGTTTTTTTCTCCATTAAAATTATTATTATTACTATTTTTTCCTCTATGCTTCTCTCCAGTTCCTCTGAACATGCCCATCTTTTGCTCCAACCACACTAAATTACTAGT
The DNA here is from genome assembly GCF_001698545.2 of Rhinopithecus bieti. NCBI lineage: Eukaryota > Metazoa > Chordata > Mammalia > Primates > Cercopithecidae > Rhinopithecus > Rhinopithecus bieti. Next base: position 1,906,355 of record NW_016808004.1, on the reverse strand, counting down.
GACTCCTTGCCTGCACCAGGCTACTTTTTGCCTTTGTGCTTTTGTGCCTCCTAATCTTAGTGTCTGGAATATTATTGCTAGCTCATGACTCTCATCTTTGGAGATTACCTTCTCTGATTTAAATGCCCCTTCTGTGCCACCAGAGGACCCTGGCATTTTGGCCCATGCTCTAATTGGAGTGTGGTAATCACTGGTTCAATTGACCATCTCTTCCACTACACTGCTAATTCCTGTTGATCAGTGACTGTACCTTCACACCTCTAACACCTCACAAGGTATATGGCATATTGCAGGTGCTCAATAAACATGTATTGATTTAATGCACATGCACAACACATTCAGAATAGGGTGAAAAGAGCGAGTTAGAGTATAATTGTAGTAGTGGATAAGAGCCTGATTTGGTAAGGTGAAATGAGACCACTGCCTCCTTATTACTACACTGTATCTTTTTTTTTTTTTCTGAGACCGAGTCTCACTCTGTCGCTCAGGCTGGAGTACAGCAGCATGATCTTGGCTCACTGCAACCTCCGTCTCCCGGGTTCAAGTGATTCTCCTGCCTCAGCCTCCCAAGTAGCTGGGACTACAGGCGCGTGCCACCACAACTGGCTAATTTTGTATTTTAGTAGAGAGGGGTTTCACCATGTTAGTCAGGCTGGTCTCGATCTCCTGACCTCATGATCCGACCGCCTCGGCCTCCCAAAGTGCTGGGATTATAGGCATGAGTCACTGTGCCCGGCCACTACACTGTATCTTAATTTCCATGGTTCTAAGGACTGAACATTTATTGTGGCTGAAAGTCTTGGGTATTTCCACAACAGCACTCTTAACTTCACCTGATTGTATTATTTTCTATAATGGGAATTCATTATATATGTATATATAACTGAATGTGTTCATTTTAATGTTTTAAGACATAAATTCCCAATTCAAAATGTGCTGATTTTAAAGTTTTAAGACACAAATAAATTCACAATTCAGAAACAAAACCAACATCAAAACAACTTTAGTTTGGCGAATAGAGTCTCTGTATCTGTATTGTTTTACTTCCTGAGAGGACAGATCAGAGATGCTGCTAAGAATCTAAGGTTCTGTATGGTCAGAGAAATATGTCTATCACTTCAGACACACATTTCCAGCACCATCACACACGTGCGTGCGCACGCATACACACACACACGGAGTGTAGGGCAAGCACACCTAAGAGCAATAATTTAAGCATCTCCTTAGAATGATCCTGTGTGGCAATGCACCTGAATGTGTGTTCCGAGCTAGGTAATTTGGGAGTGGCTAACCTGGAGATTCCTTCCTTATCTATGATAAACATCTGAGGGCCCTGGCTGATTTCATGGAACACCAGCCATAGGGGGGATTGAGGCCCTGAGTTTTGGGTTACATTAAAGTTGCCAGGTGGAGGTGGTTGGGAGGGTGGTAAGTGGAAATGCTCTATAAACTGCATGATGTTTGTAGGTGGTTGTGGTTTTCCTGCCCAGCCCGTCCCCACTGGACTCTCTCCCTTGTATTAAGCCCGTAATAAAACCCCCTCTCTCCTCTGCTGGCTCTGGGTCTCTTCTTCGACCTCTTGAACCTGATGCGTTTCCTACTGAGGTTAACAAGGGTTTGGCACAACAAGAAGCAATCGTGAAAACAGGGCTTCGCAAACGTTTGATGACAATAATGGTTTTGTTTATTGGGGCATATTCAATGACAAGTCACTAAAACTTGTATATCATATTGTCTTTCCAGTTACTATCAGCTCTAAGCTGTAGCTGCCTGTAAAAAATGACAATAACTATGAAAACGACAGTAATGATACAGACAAAAGGAAATATGCTTTCCATTTTTTAATCTATGCTTTGATTTGTGTGATGTTTAAACTGTTCTGAATGTGTCCTCCCTTTACTAAGATGACTTGCAAAAGGCTATACGTCCAAGAGCTGGTGCCTGAGGAACTGCCACCTCTGTGCCTTCCAAATCAGCCTCCACCCTGAACGCAGAGTAATCTTTTTGAAAATTCTACCTCCCACAGAAATGAGTGTTCATGTCAATCAAAAGACATGAACACAAATCTTCACAATGATTTTATTTATTTATTGCAGCTCTAGCTTAATTTTTTCTTTTTCCTGAGATGGGGTCAGACTGGAGCTCAGTAGTGTGATCATAGCTTATTGCAATCTCAAGCTCCTGGGCTCAAGTGATCCTCCCACTTCACTCTCCAGTAGCTGGGACTACAGGCAGAGGGCACCATATGAGGCTAATTTCTTTTTTTTGGTAGAGATGGAGTCTTGCTATGCTGCCCAGGCTGGTCTTAAACTCCTGGCCTCAAATGATCCTCCCACCCCTGCCTCCCAAAGTGCTGGTATTACAGACATCAGCCACTGTGCCTGGCCTAATCGTTTTATTTATAACAGCCAAAAAAAAAAAAAAAAAAAATCAATTCTCATGTCAATCAATAAAGTGGGCAAAGTGGGCAAATAAATTGTGGTATACTCATACAATGGAAAACTACAGAGTCATGAAAGAGACAGGCTACTGCTGCAGGCAACACATGGATGAACTGTGCAGATCTTAGGCTGAGTCAAAGTAGCCTGACCCAAAGGTGTGCAACTGGACAATTTTATGATTATTGTAGTTCAAAATCAGGGAAAAGTAACCTCTGGTGATAGAAGTCAGAATAGTGGCTACCCTTAAGAGAGGGTCCTAACTGCGAAGGAGAGGACATTCTAGGTGCTGGCATTATACTGACGGAATAGCTGTTGTGTTAGTAAAAATGTATATAAAAATTCTTTGTGCTTAAGATTTGTGCACTTCAGAATTTGTAAGGTTAACATCAAAGGAAAAAAATTTAAAGTTATGTCCGTTCACGGGATTAAAACTCTTTAATGGATGAGGACTCACGTTGCTCAGATAACTCAGAAGGCCCTTCATGACATGGCTTCTGTCTACCCTTCCAGCCCCACCTCCTACCATTTTCTACTTTCCTCTCTGTGATTCAGCTACATGGGGGTTCTTTCAATTCTTCATTACCATTTCCGGACCTTGTACCTTCCAGCAATGCTGTTCCTTGTCTCCCGACAGTACTTTTGTTTCTCTTTTGGGTCTCAGCTAACATATCCTTTCTGTGGGAAGATTCTCCCTAACCCTCATACCAGATTAGGTTTTCCTGTTATAAATACCTAGAACACCTTCTATGTCTTTGTTACAACACTTAACACACTTGTAATGGCTTGTTTAGGGTCTGCCTTCCCCAGTGGTCTGTGAGATTCCAGAAGGGAGGGACACTTATTCAGGACCTGGCACACAACAGGTACTCAATAAATCTTTCTTAACTGAATGAGTAAAGTTAAGTACATCCTATATTAAGATCAATTCGTTGCCTATTAGAAGGCAGAGAAAGGACAAAAAGCAGGTCTAATGCTATGCTCTGTAGTTTGGTTCTCAAATAAAACTTTATGTTCAAGGCCAAGTCTGGAAATAACCCAAATGTCCATCAACAGTAGAGTAGATAAATAAAACTGTGACATATTCATACAATGAGATGCTACAGAGCAATGAAAAAGAGCAAGCTAGTAGTTAACATAAGAATTCACATGGAAAAATATCACAGACATAATGCCGAATGAAAGTAGCCAGTCACAAAAAGATATATACTGTTTGATCTCATTTATGTGAAGGTCAAGATCCGGCATAGCTAATATAGGGTGAGACAAATCAGAATAGTGGTTATTTGTTTTTAGAGCAGGGTGGGGAGGATATTGACTGGGAAAGGCATCTGGTTGGTGGTTACATGAATGCATGTTAAGCCTCAATTTTAAACAATTTATTTACAACCATTGTTACAAATAGGTACCTCTTCAAAAACCTTTGAGAATACAATCCTTAGGTATATTGGTATTCTAATACAATAGTTTTTACTTATGATATATTTTAAAAATGTGAACACATAGAAGTATTGTTGGCAACACTGCTACTGACTACCAGATGAAAACTGTTCTGGAGAGGATGGGAAGTTGTTTGGGGAAACAGCAGAGAACTTAGCTAATTGATTAAATAGATAAATAAGTAAGTACCTTCTCTATGCCAAACACTAGCCTAACTGCAGGAGATACAAAGCCAGATAAGATTCTTGCCCTCCAACAATCTTAGATACTAGCAGGATTAAGAAAGTAAGTTCACACAATGAGAACACTTGGACACAGGGCGGGGAACATCACACACTGGGGCCTGTCATGGGGTAGGGGTATGGGAGAGGGATAGCATTAAAAAAAATACCTAATGTCAATGATGAGTTAATGGGTGCAGCAAACCAACCCATGTATACATATGTAACAAACCTGCATGTTGTGCATACGTACCCTAGAACTTAAAGTATAAGAATAAATAAATAAATAAGAAATTCCTGATGAAGATAAAAAAAGAAAGAAAATAAGTTCACAAATAAGGACAATAAAATGTCCTAGGTGCTGATGGGCATCTGCATATTGTACAGTAGAGGCACAGAGGAAGAGTTAATTGGACTGGGGTGAAAGGCAGGGAGAGAGAGGTGAGAAAGAAGAGTGTACAACTGAACTGACTCCTGCAAGATAAATAATTGAGATTTGTAGAATGAACAAAGATGGAAAAAGAGCACTTCAAGAAGATGGAGCAGTATGAACATGAAACAGCATGGGATTCAGGGAACTATAAGTGGTTGTTCATGGCTGGGGTGAAGGCGGTGTGTAGGGGAGTGGGGATTGGGGGGGGTATGTATGCATGATCAGGTGGGAGGGCTCAGAGAGGCAGTCAGAAGCCAAGTCATGAATGTCCTTTTACGACATACATACATACATACATACGTACATACATACACACACAGACAGAGTACTTGAACATTTGGAATATCACTCATTTCCAGCAAGAAAATATAAATAATTCAATCTGATGACACTAATCACTAGATGAGCCACTTCAAGTACAGAAGATAATTTCAAAAAGTTTCACTGTTCAGAAAAGATGAATATACTTACATAATAAACTCTGAAGTTCTTTTGTCAGGCTAATGAGGCAGAATTTAGAAATAAGCTTACACAAAAAATATGAGGTCAAATTTTAGACAATCAAAAAAACTATATGCCTTTAGAATTCACATAAGCTATTCTTATTAAATTTATTTGCCAATAAAAACATGGAAAATGTGTATGATATAAATTATCAATAATATATATTTTTAACATTTTGGGTAGAAATCATTTATGGTTGAATAAAATCTGTGACGAACATAATCTTATAAGCACAGCTGTCTCTTTATGAGGCTTATTTGGGGGTTTGTGATTTCATATTCAACACAAAACAAAACATAACAGCAGGAAAGGGAGAAAAAGTCTACAACAGTTGTGCTTAATTAGACCGTATGAACCCAGGGGCCATCTTTCTTTCCCTAGCTAATATTACATAATAAGGCAGTAATCGTTGACTTATGTATTTCAAATCAATGCAACTCTACGGGTAAGTTGTCAATACCTCTTGATATGCAATGGGTTCCATTACATATGGGTAGAAACAGATCGATGAATAGGAAAGTATTAGCATTTATAAGAAATATCCCTAACACCCTCCTTCCCCAACACAAGCACACACACACAAACACCCATGCACACTTCAAAAGCACCTTAAGGCTGTTATTCAGCAAAACAGAAGGTGCTACATGTTAGAAAAGATATAGAAATGTAACAATGACATTAGCAGATACTGTACTTCTACTGGGCCTAGCAATGTTCTTGGTAAAAAGCATGGCCTTTTTTTTTCAGGGGTGATGATAATCTACTCGAGAAAACATCAATTAGAACAGGAAACAGTGATATTCCAAGAGAAGAGGGAAATGAGTATAAAAGACAAGATAAGGGAACAGGAATATAAAGGTGGGGGAGCCTGAACTGGGATCTGGAGTACGGGGAGGTTTGGATACTTACAGAGGCAGAGGCAGGGTATTCAGGCAAGGGAAAAGGTGTAAGTAAAGGCTGGGGATAAAGGATGAGCTGGTCATGTGTAGCAGTTAGGAGACAAGTGTGGCTGGAGGAGGGAATTTCTGTCAAGGAATCTGGAGAAAGGGTTGAATGGATGGGGGAGCCAGCTTGTGAAAGGCCTGAATGACAGACAGGCTGAGGGTGTTCTGCAGCTGGACAGAGGCAGGGCAGTATTCGGTAGCAGAGCTCACGATCCTAATTCTAGAGCTGAAAGCTGTTATCTAGTCTAATTCTCTGGCTTAAAAAAGAACCATAACAAATATTAAAGGGCCTGTCAAAGACATTAAATATATAGATAGTTTATGATACTTCAAAATCTAGAATCCAGCTCTGTGAGTCCCTCTGGCCAAAGCTGATGATTAGTGCATCAGAAAGAATAAATTATTACAGATGATTACACATACTGAAAAATCAACGAAGAGAGAAAGTCAGAAAAAACTCATTTGTCACCATTTAAGGTGGCTATTAAAACAAAACTGTCTTTGAAATTTGGTAAATAAAAATTATGCATTTGTGCTATCTTGCCAGTAGGAACTATATTTCAGCATTACCAAATTCAAAAAGTACTATTTTAAGGAAGAATACCAGCTAATAAATGTAGAAAAAATAATATAATTACAAAATAAGGCAGGATGTGGTGGCTCACACTTGTAATCCCAGCACTTAGAGAGGCCGACACAGAACTGTTTGAGCCCAGGAGTTTGAGACCAGCCTAGGCAACACGGCAAGACCCTGTCTCTACAAAAAATAGAAAAATTAGCTGGGTGTGGTGATGTGTACCTGTAATCCCTGCTACACTGGAGGCTGATGTGGGAGAATCACTTGAGTCTAGATGTTCCAGGTAAGCTATGATTGCACCACTACTCAAGCCTGGCAACAGAGCGAGACTCCGTCTCAAAAAAAATAGTAATACAAATAAAAAAATCATTTTGTGGCCCCTAATAAAACAACTGATTCAGGTAAAGGTTATCCATTGGTACTAAGACAAAATGAAAGTTGAGGCCAGGCGCGGTGGCTCACCCCTGTAATCCTAGCACTTTGGGAAGCCAAGGCAGGTGGACGGCCTGAGGTCAGGAATTTGAAACCAGTCTGGCCAACATGATGAAACCCCATCTCCACTAAAAATACAAAAATTAGCCAGGCAAGGTGGAGCACACCTGTAGTCCCAGCTACTCAGGAGGCTGAGGCAGGAGAATCACTTGAACCCGGGAGGCGGAGGTTGCGGTGAGCCGAGATCACGCCACTACACTCCAGACTGGGTGACACAGCAAGACTCCGTCTCAAAAACAAACAAACAAACAAACACAAAAAACCAAAATGAAAGTTAACCAGAAATTGTGGAAATGAACATCCACATAGGGTCAATGTTATAGAACATCAATTACTTCCCCACAACAAAAATCAAATTACACAATGGAGGGATTAGAAGGTCACAAGCCTCATCCAGGGGTCGAGCTCGGCCTAATTAATGTAAGGAAGCCAGTTCTTACAGGTTTATGAATGAGATAGAATATGAATATAACATCATCTATGATATATTCTCACTAAAAGCATTTAACTTCAATCTAATCAAGCTTTCAGACCTAACTTCTAGTAACAGGAAACAGAGAAAGCAATCAAATACAGAAGCTGGAATGTTCCACAGCATGGCTGGCTGGTTCCGTTCACTGTATCAGTGTCAAGAAAAAAATGTGACTGTTTGGGATTACAGAGACTTAAGCCACATAACAATTATGGTCCTAGATGGAATCCCAGTTTGAACAAACCAGCTGAAAAGGACATTTCTGGGACAATGCATCTGGGAAAATGCAAAATTGACTACATATTATAAATATGGAGATACTAGAAACTTTTTCTAATTGTGACAGTGATAATGCTGTCTTGATAATGCATTAATGATAATGAAGAAAATGCTCTTGTTCTGCAGGGAAGTAAAATTAAAGTATTTCAGTATAAAATAGCTTGAAATCCTGCCTTAAGCAATTAGAAAACCAGACAAAATATGGGAAACAATAGTTTCAGACACCAGAGATGAAAAACAAATGACGTGAGCCCTCTGAGTGCCCCAGCTGAAGAGTTTCTGGGTCATAATGCAGGAAGAAGGGACCTGGACAGAACCTGGCAGTCTTGTTAGGTTGAGACAGAATTCGGAGTTTCAGAAGACCAAGACAGCTACAGTTCACTGTGGCAAAATACTGAAGAGTGGAGAGCTTCACAAAGAGAGGGGAGGGTGGGGAGAGAAAGAGAGCACGTGTGTGCAAAAGGGAGCATATGTGAGCACAAGATCTGTGTAGATCTTCTGTGTAGAACCTTTGGCTAAGTACTGGTCTGTGTGAAGGACGCTACCGAGGCCAGAGAGGACCACCTCAATGGAGCAGGCAGAATAATCCAATTTGTGAACTCACAAATCCTGTGAGTTCACACAGGGCAATGAATGGTCCATGTTCCTTTCCACTAGTTAGAGTGGAAGAACCTCCTAATAAATAGGGTGCCAGGTAGTCTTCAAAACAATATTGCCTCAGCAGCGGGGCCAAATTAGCCTCAGAGTAAAAGCTGCCCTGGACCTGTCTGATAAAGCCTGGAAGCAAGGCTGACATGATGAAAATAATTCTAAATAACTTAAATGTGTTCCCAAAGTTCAACAATATTTAAAGAACTATAACAAAATCCAGCACTTAACAATGTAAAAAAAACCTCGCATGTCTAGGATCCAATAAAAAAATTACCGGGCATATGGAAATAAGTTGGAAAATATATGAGGAGAAGTAAAAATCAGTTAAGGGAAACAGACCCAGGGATGACACAGATAATAGAAAAGGAGGTTAAAACAGCTATTAGGAATAGGGTCCTATGTCTAAAAACATAATGGAAAATATAAACACGGCGGAAACAGAAATGGAAGACACAGCAATAGAAACTATCCAAAATAAAACACATAGAGAAAAAAGGATTAAAAAAAACAGGACAGAGAGTCAGCAAACTGAGAAACAATATCAGGCAGCTTAATATACATGCAACTGGGGGTGGGGGGTGCAGAGAAAATGTAAGAAGATATAGTGGCTGGAAATTTTCCAAATTTGATGAAAAGTATAAGCCCACAGATTCAAGCAGCTCAATATATCTCAAATGGAAGATAAAAACTATAGAAAGTCACAAATAATCGAATTGCTGAAAATCAGCGATAAATAGAAACATCTTAAAACAACCGCCAGAAAACAACACAAAACAAAACAGAAAGAAAGAAATGAGATTTCAAAGGAAAAAGAAGAATCTAGGCCTTTTAAGTCCGTTTGATGTTCTCTTTACCACCCTATACTGTGCCCCCTCCCCGGGAAAATGGTATTCGATGAAGACTTGGCAGACACACTGGGGTGGCCTGGAGAAGTGAGAGTTCACAGTAAGGCATCTGACTAAAGCCCTGGCAGTAGTCTAGGGTGGCTTGCACTGTGGTACCATGAGAAAAAAAAAGATTCAACAGAGAAAAAAAGAAGTAGAACAGACCAAAAAAAGAAAGAAGAAGGAAGGAGAAGGAGAAGAAGAAGAAGGAGGAGGAGGAGGAGGAGGAGGAGGAGGAGGAGGAGGAGGAGGAGGAGGAGAAGGAGAAGGAGGAGGAAAAGATGACTTCATATGATAAAAGCTAAGCTAAGAAAAGTAAGAGTTCCTTGGATCATGTATGGACATTTGACCTTTAAGAAACAAACCAGCTACTCACATCCTCCAGTGAAGAAAGAACAACCCGGGAAAACTCGCTCGAGGTAGTGTTGTCCCCGGAAATTTTACTTCCCAGTTGTATATTTCCAAATATTCTTTTCCTGCTCAAAAGACCCAATATGATTCCCTGCTCTACAGTCTACACACACACACACCCCTTCACTCTGTTCCTTAACCTAAGCAATATGAGTTGTTATTTTTTAAATGTAATTTGCTCAAGGAAAAATATTAATAGCAAGAAGCAATATAAAAGTTAAAAGACATGAAAAGCCACAAATATAGATGAGCTTATAGCAAACAGATATATATTCAAAGATAACCAATTCTAGCCCCTACAAGGTAAAATACCCAAGCACTCTTGCTTCCTTTCTCTTGTTTTGGGTATACCTGTAGATATTATATCAACAGCATTTATATTATATATAAATGTGAATGTTAGAATAAGCCTACTTACCTATCTGTGAATCCATCCAATATTTATTGACCACCTACTATGTGGCAGGCACTGCTACTATGCTATGCTCTCGAATACAACAGCAAAACGGTTTATACTGTTATGACTGAAACCCAGGCTCTGAATCCAGAGCCCATATCTTAACCACTATTTTTTTGTTACTTCCAGTAAAGATGAAAAGCAGTAAGTTCAATCTTTTCAGGTAGTCCATGATGCCAGGTGTAGCGTGGTAAAGATGAATGAAGACTGCTTGTGGAAGAAGGTTATTGTGACCTTCCTCAGATGACAGTTCCAATGGTGGGATTGGTGAGGCCAAAACTAGGTTTACAGGAAGCTGTGAAGGTAGTGTGTGGTGCAGGAAGACACACTGTCATCGGAGATATTCACCAGTGAAAAAAAGGTGTGAAGTAACTCAGTAAGTAGATAGGATGGGGTCAGGACAGCAAATGAAGATGGGACCTTCCTGATCATCAATGGACCATTCTATGTGACCAGTCTCAGGAGACACAGACCACTCCAATGCCAGCAGCCAAGAGACACTTCCTGGGCAGTTTTGGGCCAGCAAGATCTCTTCTCTCATCCCACGTGCCTCAAACCCTGACCTCTAAATTTACTCAGAACTGATACCTAAGACAAAAGGTCAGACCAGAAGGACATACGATTGTCATACAGGTACAGGCCAGTAATCCAACCTGTCTTCAAACTTAACATTCTGAAATTATTTTAGCATAGGTTTCCACGCCCTGCTAAAAACATCACCACAGCATTTCCTAACACCCTTCTTCCTCAGAACTCAGAGTACTTGCAAATATCTCAATCAATATCCAAACAGATTGTGAGAAAGTAGAGCAGTCATTATCATCCCTATTTTATCACGAGTCTAACACTTAAAGCCGTTTCAAGGAACAAGTATAACACTAGAGAAAGGTTTTCAAAGAACTCCAGAATATCAAGCTGCCACCAAAGGTGGTCTGAAATGCTTTCATTTCCTCACGTATCTCAGATTCGCATTCCACACCAACTAGTTTGTCATGCTGCAAAGCATCTGTAGTTACAGAAGCCCCTCTTGATGTAGCAATGTTATTTAGACATTTTATGTGATTATTTTGTCCTTTTAAAGATTACGTGTCCTCAGCCACTCCTTTAGAGCCAATAAACCCCCAAAATTCACAGAGGAGAACCTTTACTATTCCTTTTGCTAGCAAAGGTAAGGTCTATTCAGCAGGAGGCTCCAATGACCCATAATGGGGCATGATTCATTAGGGAAGAGCTACAAATATATCAATCAACATGTCAGAGGAGAAGTCCGGTTACATGCAGTGGGAGATGCGTACCACATATACATTTGTTCCGCTCTGTGCAGGCTCACCTGTCTTTGGTGGTTCACACCATATAATAATCAATTTTGCTGACAAGTTTCCCTACAAATGGTTTCAGCCTCAGTTACGCGTGCACCTCAGAGGTGAGATCTGCAGCCCTCTAAGGAGGAGAATGAGCAGGGAGCTTGGCTTCCCGTAAAACAGAACATATGGAACTGTTTGAGGGAGAGAGTGTGCAAGCAAGCGTGCCAGTGTACACGCGCAAGGGAAAATTTGTTCAAGAGTGGAGATTCAGCTTGGATATGCCTCCTACTGGGAGGGACAATAACACTTGAGAAGAACTAATGAATTTTCAGAGCAGTTCTTGATTTTAACAAAACTGGTTGTTGTGAACCCAGCATTCTAGCTCATTCCAAAAATAAATTTAACTGCTTTATATAACTTTTCCATGCTGAGTAAAACAAAATGCACCACTGGGCAAAAATCAAATAGCTAGCCAACAGGTGACCTGGGCTCCAAACATAATTTTAACATTGACTGACTCTGAGATGTTGAACAAGTTGCTCTCCTTTTCTTCATTTGCAAGGGTTATGATAACCTTTATGAACCATGGTGATATCTCCAGCCTTCCCACCATAAAGTAACCTTAGGCTTTAATTTAACTGTCTCCCTGAGTTTAGGAGATGAGTCATTGTATTTCCTAGATTTTAGTTATCAAAGCACATAATTTGTGAAGAGATAGGCCAATATGATATTGGAAATCACTGGAATGCATTCTAATTAAACTCAGTGGCATCCTGCCCAAGTTTATATGAAAGGAACAGTAACAGTACCACCCACGTATTGCCCAGGGAAGCAGCTTTTCTCCCAAGTCCAAGAACAGTTAGTGGTTAAAAATCAGAATATCAAATCTTTGCTAAGTTTCCCTCTGAGACAATCTCTTCATACAGGAAACACCTACACCCTGGGAAGGAGACAGCCAACACTTAGAATGTACGATAGTTTTCAAACTCAGATTTCACCAACCAGAAAAAAAAAAAAAGGACCAATATAGATCCAATTTTTCATTTTATCAAGTTAGAATACTTAAAACAAAGGGGGATTATCTATATTACCACTCTTTTCATAAAATAATGGCAATGTTTTAACACCAAATAGGAGGAAAATAATGTCAGAAAAAAGGACAGTCTCTTCTAAGAAAATCAACTTAAAATCTTCACACTTACCCCACCTCCCACACATCCACCCTACCCACTACTTTGACCTTACTTTCCCCATTTTCTGTGGATCACATGCTGGACTGGCTGCCCCAGGTTAGTGAACAGGCTTTTGTGTACCTTCCTCTAGGAGAGAGGTGTGAGGTATCATTAACAGAGTACATGTTTCACAGATGACTATGCCTGATGAGACATATGCCAAAAGACAATGTTTGACTGTTGTGATTGTTTTCAACTTTGGGTGAGGCAGAGGAACTTTTGCTTTTATTATTCATTTGCTTTTAGAGACAGGGTCGGGCTCTGTCACCTAGGCCGGAGTGCAGTAGTACAATCAGGTGCACACCACCACAAATGGCTAAATTTTTTTGTAGAGATGGGGTCTCACTATGTTGCCCAGGCTGATCTCAAACTCCTGTCTCAAATAATCCTCATACCTGGGCCCTCCAAAATGCTGGGACTATAGGCGTGAGCCACTGTGCCCAACCGAGCTTTTGCTTTTGACTGAGAAGTCATCATTCTACCAAACCAGGCTTTGTATTTTCTCAAGTCTGTCACTAGACTGGGGAGGAGAACAGAGATAGGGTCATATGTTTTAAAAAGCAGAGGAAAGAAAACATACAAAGACTCAGTTATCATGATTTTATCTTTGGGCTATTAAGTATGCATTTTTTAAAATATAAAATTAATATGAAACTCAAAAGTGTTAAATGAAATTGTTCAACAGCCTCTTACTGCGGGTTACTTAGGAGGGATTTTAAGAACATGCAGTTATAATTTGGAAAAACATTCTAATGATTCATAAATTGACCACAGTTCCCAAGTAACTGAAGACAATAGCACTCACCGCAAAACATAGACAGAGCATTCAAATCATTTTAATCGTTTCTCATTTTTTTTCTTTTAAACTCTCTGCTCCTTTTATCACTAAGATTTTTGTAAATGAAAAGTAAAATGTCCCTGCTGCCCATTTTCTTCTTTTATTGTTTCCCTTTTGCTCTAACAATGAGGGTAAAATTAAGTGCCTGGACCACTAGAGATTTCCAGATGGTCAGACAAATGAGTACTTCAGCTCCCGGCTTGCATTTTTGATAGATATGGACACACATCTCTCACTCTGTCCCTGTGGCTCTTGTTCAATACACAGTTGATTTAGCCTAAGTACCTTAAATATGTGGCTACCACATTCCTGCCTGGGGTGAAGACCAAAACTGAATTAACTGCTAACATCAAAATGGGAACTTTCTATGCATTTATAAAAAATACCCTTTATTTTTCTGGGGTTTACACTTGAAATAAAATACTAAAAGCTAATATTATGTATATTTTAATCTTTGCAGATTATTTTGAAATGTAATTTTTTTATTTGTCTCCCTTCCTGATTCCCACCTTTCCTCCAGTTCATTTCATTGACTCTTTTCCTAGTTCCCTAGAACTGTCACACCACTCCTGGGATACAACCCCAGGCCATTTTGCCTCTTCTTTTATTCTCATGTGTTCCATTGCTGTTATCCTTCTGGCCTTGAACATTAGCACCTAAGGAAGGGCTGGATGACAAATACAAGTGTTTATTTTATTAAGTAAATATGCACATATTGCTTACTATAAGCCACCCATTATTCTAGGTGCTTTTAAATTAATTCATTTGGTCCTCATAATAACTGTGCTAGGTGGATACTGTTACTATCTCCACTTTACAGATGATAAAACTGAGGCACAAAAAGTTCAGTAACAACCCCAAGGTAACATAACCAGCAGATGATGAAGCCCAGATTCAAAGCCAGTCAGTCTGTCTCCAGAGCCCTTGCTCTTAACCATTGGTAGAGGAAGAATGTGAAGAAGCAGGAAGGAGAAGAGGATGGGAAGCAGAAATAGAGGGAGAAAGAGGGAAATTAATGACTGAATCATTGGGGATGAGAAAGATGGAGGGAGAGGCAGCCTAGGAGTAACCATGGATCCAGAGTGAAAATCTGGGCTTGGTGTTCATACGGCTGTGGGGCAAAAATGCGTAAGGTTGGTATAACCACCTTGGAGGAAGAGTTTTGCCATCTTGAAGACGAATGGTAATTGGTGCAGCTCACAATCACTCATGACTGGCAGGAATAGAAGAGCATGACTAGCGGTGTGCTGGTAAATGTTTTGACAACCAGGGAAATGGAGGGGTCCTGGTTTGTGGTGTTTGGTGGTTTTCGTGGTATAAATAGTCCCACCATGGCTGATTTCAAGCTACCACTGAGATGTCACTGAACTTAAAGATGTCACTGAACTCAGAGTTGGGAAGAGATGAAAAGCAACACAACCAGTAATAAGGTATAATAATTCTACTATCAGCAGTAGATGCAGACACCCTCAAGAACATAGATAACCCTGAAATGTTATAAAATAATTAAGAAATGATGAGTCTTGGCATTTATCACCTTTGTCATATTATGGAATTTGCTTTTTAATAATGGCTGTATTTAACAATCAGCTCACAAAATTTCAGAAAGTTTGACAACCAGCTCCCTGGAGCACAGAGAATGTGAGTATGACTACCCGAGTGCCTCTATTCTCAGGTAAGTGGATGGAGAGTGAGCTGAGACTTGATCTTCACAAGACCCCAAATTTACCCTAGCTAGGAAATAAATGCAGAAAGAGGGGAAACAAAAATGACAGAGCTTATGAGAAACAGAATACCCACTCTAACTTGAAGACTGGAGAAAGAGGTCAAGTGTGAAAGAGTTTGAGAAGGCAAGTCTAGAGAAGGGCTGAGTGTGTGTTCTCTACCAGGCTATAGGCCACGAGTGGCAAACAAAACAACCTTACCACCTACCCTGAACTCCCTAAGCGAGGTCTTGTGTCTTCTTTCTCTGTTCTACTGAGATTTGTACTCACAGGAAACAGAGGTCAAGAAGGAGTAGAGACATTTCATAAAATGACCCTCTTTAGATGAGCCACAATAATCAACTGTGTAAAAAGAAAATACAACTCAGGAGTTTAATGGAAACCATTTACACACAAAGCTGGATGTAGCACTGAGAAAAAATTTGCACAGACGGCTCTGGTAGAAAAGAAAAAGTCAAATATCAAAGGCAGCTAGAAATCTTTGGAGGGCAACAATCTGTCTCACTCAAGTTTTCCTGAGAATCAAGCAGAGTCTAGTACAATCATACTTGGGAAGAATTTTCCACTAAATGGATTTCCATGGTATCTGTTCCATGAGGTAACCGTTTTAAAAATTTTTGTCACTTGAGTACAAAGAGAGGTAGGGAGATGTGTGTGAGAAAAAAGAAAACCCGCTGCCTTTTTCTTTATTGCTTAAGATATTTGAAAATTCATGAGCTCAAAAAGGGATGCACACTTAACAATCTTTTACCTCTAGCTCTGCCTGCAACCTTTACTAGATATAGCACAGTAAAGAATTTTACGTATAAAGTACTTACCAAATGCTTGCTGAATTGAAAGATTAGTGCAAGATCCATCTCATCACACCAAACTGCCAAATAATAGACTGTTCTGCTAATTGACATTTGAATATATAATTATAACTAGCAACCCTACCTAGCAGAGCACCTTGGGTCAAACAATCAGCTAGCTTCCAGATCCCAAGTGGCAAGCTGTGGATTGAATTGGAAGTTAGCTAACACACTTCTCATTTACAACTGGAAAGAGGAGGCACAGCTGAAAGCCTCAGGTTGGCTTTGGTGAAGCCAACACTGAGGCTGAGGCCCTTTCAGTTTTATTGAACACTGTGTTTCTGTTCCCTCATGCCCCTTAAGTGATAAGAACTTCCTGCCACATGATTCTAGTTTAGAGAAGGGATTCTATTTCCTGCCATAGTTGATGTGGTACAGCTGGATACAAATAGAGTCTATCTAATGAAGAACCTCTACCAAGTTCTTTTTCCAGAACAATCATTTAGTGAATATTTCTTGAGCACCTACTACAAGGAATGTACTGTGCTATGGAGATGTGTGGATAGAAGGGGCAGGAGACTAATTTTTATTAAATACCTCCTCCATGCCAGGGACTATGCTAAGCAGGGACAAGGCTTCATCTCACTTAGTCCTCACACGCCTCATTTTACAGATGAAGACAGGGAGCTACAGAAAGGTTAAGTTCTTTGCCCAAGAGAACACAGCTAGTAATTGGTGGGCCCCAGAGCTGCCCCCAGGCTGCTCCTACCCCAAGGCCTGCTCTACTATACCACATTGCAACTTATTTCAAGAATTATCAGGCAAAGCCCTGGAGCGAGAACAAATGCAGTCTAGTTGATCTAGTTTGAGTCTTCTTGAAGAGGATAGAAAATATGCATACACAGGAATTCAGCTGCCCATGGCTTTCTAGACAACTTAAGAATCTCAGGTGGGCCTTCAGGGAGGGTAACTAGAAAGGCTGGATTTGCAGTGCATGCATAGGAAGAAAAGAAGGGGGGTGGGTGTTCCATATTCTTCCAAGCGCCTGCTGGGAGAGGCAGGGCAGGGCCTTCTAAGTAAAGGCACAGGGAGCAGGAAGGACAGATGTTATCGAGGGGAGAATTTACTTCTAGGTAAAGAAAGCAGATTCAAAATACACATTTATTCTCCCTCCCTCTTGAAACCCCATTGAAATGATGATAAAGAGATTATTTTTTCCCCAAGACATAAACCTACAAGGGTAAGGAGAACAAGAGGGAGAAAACAAAAGCAACGTAATTTTGAAAGCTGAAAGGCATATTAGAGAGATCAGTTCCTTTAATAGACTCAAGAAAATGGAATCCTGTGTGAATAGGAGGGAAGGCTGGGAAACAACCTAATCTTTATTTTGAATTCCTGGCAGCCCCAGGTACATCTGGACATGGGGCAAAAGCGGGGAGTGGTTCATAAAAGGATTACTTGAAAGTTTACTGAAGAAGTAGTCAGCCCCCTAGATCCCTTAGGCCCTCCCTGGGCAACTGTCTCTTCACCCCAGCAAAAACTTGAAGGTTTATTTTTTGGAAGGAATAAAATAGAGGGTCTCTGGACTGGCAGACTTCATGAACAATTAAGGGTGGAAGAAATATTAAGTGAATTCACATATACTGGACGCCAGAAATTCCCACCTCTCTTCTACCCTCTTCCCATTTGGTTTCCTGGATACTGGCAGCCAGGCCTTTGATCTCCAGAAAGCAGATTAGAGAATCTTTCTCTGTGGTATCTAGTCTAAGACAAAAGACCTAAAGATACTGACATTGGAGGTCTCGCAAATAAATGGCCCAGTCAAATCTTTATGGTTCTATGACCCTACCTCAAGCCAAGAGATAAGATGAGAAGAATAAATAAAAGCTAAACAACTCCGTTCCTTAGTATTTGAAAAATAAAAAGGATCTCTTTGAACCAAACTCCATATAAAACTATTACTAAAAAACAGTTTAAAGTATTTTAATTTATTTACAGAAGAAAATGCTTTTTACCTTCTGTGTTCTTGGCAATTATTTGCTTACCACATTAATGGAATAACCTCAGATTCACGCTGGTTTAAAAGAGAAGGACATTAGCACATATGCCTGAAAGATCCCCTAAACCATACAGTAAGATAACACACAGTGCAGTGCACAGGTCATAATCTTCCTTTAATTAAGTTAATCAATACACATTTGCTCAGGGTTCTATGGAAAGGACCTGGTCTCTTTTAATATGCACACCCACCTCTGAGACTTCTAAAAATTAGTCTGTGGCAGGTTTAAGTCAGTGATTAGGGTTTTCCACTGTTATCCTACAGGTCATACTATGCATCACATTTAAGTGAATGTGGCAGGATAATCTTCTGAGAGGCTACTTTCTGTTCTAACTGCTGCAGGACACTGGACGGGCTGGGGGGTGGGGGGAGAAACACCCCAAAGATATTTTTCTCC
Organism: Rhinopithecus bieti; assembly: GCF_001698545.2. Taxonomy (NCBI): domain Eukaryota; kingdom Metazoa; phylum Chordata; class Mammalia; order Primates; family Cercopithecidae; genus Rhinopithecus; species Rhinopithecus bieti. Next base: position 1,887,807 of record NW_016808004.1, on the reverse strand, counting down.
TTCTCTGCCCTCACTTGAAAAGAATGGTTCCCCAGGCAAGGATTAACAGTTTCCTTTGCTCCAGGAAATATCCCCCTAAAAACCTACCAGCCAGGTGTCTGAGAGAGGAAGCTGAGACTGCCCTCAATGGGAAGGGGTAAGAGGTTTTATACACTTCGTAAAGATTGATGCCATAATGGTAATGAGAACAAACTTGAACATTTACTGAGTGCTGACTACTGTGTTTGAAAGTTTTCATAGTAATATGCAAGTTAGAGATTTACATACTAATTTATTTAATCCTTGCAACAATCCTGTGAAGAGGGTATTATTATTGCCATTTTGCAAAAGAGAAAACTGAGGCACAGGGAGGATAAATAATGTGCCTAATGCCATATAGCTAGTGAATGGGAGGGCCAGGATTTGAACCCTGGCAGTCTGGCTGCAGAGCCCACTGGATTATTTACTCATAGTAGATCCCTGGCCTGGGAATGCCTGGACTGAGGAGCGCTAGTTTCCATACAGGCTCCAGTGGTTGAGTTCGATTGGCATGAGTGGCAAGATCACAGGGCACGGCAGAGCCAAAAGTTTTCAAATCTCCTGAAGGGACTTGCAAGTGACCCTCTCAGCAAAGACGGCAATGGACAGAATGCATTTTAGGAGAGAGGGCATGCACATTTCTCTTTTCAGTAGAACAAGTTGTACAACTCTTATAAAGCTCTCCAAAAAAGGTTTTAAATGGGAAGCGTTAGTTAACTTGATTGTGGGCATCACTTCACAATGGATGCATAGATCAAATCGGCACATTGTACACGTTATATATAAGTAATTTTATTTTATTGTCTCAGTAAAGCTGGAACTTTTTTTAAAACTCAAAGCTTTAGAGCACATAGGCTCTCGGATCCAGGGATGAATCAAAATGAGTTTTACTTTGGAAGAAGGAAAGTAGATAAATAAATTAAAAGGTACTTGTTAGAGCTGAGATTTAGTGTAAGAAGCAAGTGGTGATGCCTCAAATTAACCAATCCCATTGCCCAGCCTACACGACTAGCTATCCCTTATCCAAAACAGGACAGCAGCCTCACCAGTAGAGCCTCTCTAGCTAGCATTATCTCTTGCTACCTCCCCTATGTTCCATAGCTGTAATGAAGAGCACACCTGTGCCCCTATTCCTTAGTTCCCTGCCCCCAAACATCTCATACCAACTAGGCCTTGACACACACAAGGCCCGGTGCATCCTGAGCATCTAGTCAATGTCTGGTACCCAGTAAGCCAAGTACCTGAGCCACGTAGTGTGTAGTAGGGACAGAAGAGCTTGAATGCACCTCCATCTCTGTCAGTGACTCACTCTGTGACGTTGAGAAGTTGCTCGATTTCCCTTAATCTCATATTTAAAGTATTTGCAGTATAGTATTGTTGCAAAGATTAAATGAGATCATATACATGAAAAGCATGTTACTCAACAGTAATGTGCTTATTATTAGTAATTGTTAGCTATTAATAGTTTCTCATCATAAATGTTACTTGTCAGTCCCAGAGTTATTATATGTCCCCCTTCATAAATATTAGTTGAAAGAAGGTAATTTCTCTGAGAAATTATTGATAAATGACTATAATCTTTATTAAGAAAATATGCACAGCAAAATAGATGTCTCCAAGTTCACAATGATTGGTGATATGATTTGGCTCTGTGTCTCCACTCAAATTTCATGTTGAATTATGATCTTCAGTGTTGGAGGAGGGGCTTGGTGAGAGGTGACAGGATCAACATTCCCCCTTGATGTTCTCGTGATAGTGAGTTCTCACAAGATCTGGTTTTTAAAAGTGGGAGTACGTCCCCTTTGCTCTCTCTCTCCTGCTCTGCAACGGTAAGATGTGCCTGCTTCCCCTTCGCCTTCTGTTATGGTTGTAAGTTTCCTGAGGCCTCCCAGCCATGCTTCCTGTACAGCCTGTGGAACTGTGAGTCAATTAAATCTATTTCTTCACAAATTATCTAGTCTTAGGTAGTCCTTCATAGCAGTATGAGAACAGACTAACACAATTGATCATTAGTAGAGATATCTTAAAAGAGCAACTAAGATACAAGTGTTTCTACAGAGGAATAAATACAAATAAACAGGAAAATGCTAGAGATGGGAAAACAATGTAGGACAATTGTATGCTCAGAATATTACCATGATTTAAAAGAACTGTTGGCATATGCTGAATTTATATGTCATTTCTAGGTAAAATCCATGAGAGGACCCTGGAGGTTTTCATTATAAACAAACTATACTTATGTATTCACCTGTTTGTTTCAATGCACTGCCAATGAATTTCTTATTCTTCATTTCTACTGATGGTTTTTTAATGGAAATGAAAAAATTAGTAAGATAAAAATCTTAGAATCCACCTTAAATCTGATAAAATTAGGGAAAGATCTCTGTCCCATGAAATTTATTTAAGAAAAAGAAAAAAGTATGATAAAACAGTAAATATCTTTTAAATTGCATGTATAGTAATCCTTCACTACTCACTTTCATTTTTCAGACAAGGATTTCCTAAATAAAATCCTAACAGGTAGTTTAGTAAGAAAATCAGTAAAACTAAAAATCTTAGAAATCACCTTACATCTGATTGGGCAAATAAAATGAGTTAAGATAACATCCCTATCCCATGAAATTTATCAAGTGTTATCAGGGCTCATGGGGACAAAGCTGTCCATGCCTGGAGTTTCTGCCCTCAGACTCCTGCTCTGAGGAATCTGATACCTAGCGTCACTCCTGCATTTTTTCACTTCCTACCATTAAAGACTGCTAGATCCAGATGAGCCACACATGACAAGGCTTGTTTCCCTTTCTGGCACATATACTCATAAAATCCAAAGTTTTAGTGACAGAAGAGATCTATCTCTTGCTCCATAATTATCTATAGTCACCAAATCTCCCTGCTTTTCCTAATTTGAATATAATTGTCGTAAAAGTCAGGAGGAAAGGATTTGGAAATTTACTGCTTACCAATATGCCATGGAATGATAATTTGTAAGTTATTAAATACTAACAGTTACAGGAAAAGTTTGGGGGCTAGTGAAATCATCTAATAATTTTTACCAGCTTTTGTAAATTAATGAGACTTCCCTAAAGCCTTTCTGATCCAAAAGAGGAGGTGCAGTACAGTGAGAAACACACAAAATCAGAGTTAGATCTGGATATTAGATCCTGGGCTACCACTTACTAGCTGTGCTATATTAACTAAGTCATATAGTTTCCCTCTCAACCAAATAGAAGAAATAACTTATCTCACAGAGTTGTTGTACACATGATACACACAAAGGCATTAAGTAAAATGCTATCCAGACATTCATTAATATCGATTTCCACATATAAACAAGTGGGCCTAGTCAAATCAAGTTTCAGTACCTGTAAACAAAAACTACAGTGGACACACAAAGCTCTGTGCTATTTTATTTTAGCACAGTTATTTATGCAAATTAGCCATCAGAGATTACAGCAGAGACATGCTCAGCAATCAACAAAAGAACTGATGATGATGATGAGAATAAGTCGACAAATAACAAATTCCAGAATCAACATCAGAAGATATACTTATTACTGCTGCTAATGCCACCCTAAGCAGATACAAGCAGAAAACAAACAACTCAATGGCCACCCACTGCCTTTTGTGAAATCTGTTTGCTCAAAGCTCTGTTTGGTCAGGAGTTGTAATAGAACTACTGAATGTCACAACTGTCAGTCACTAGTGCAGAGCTGCAAAGCAGGAAGCTTTTCTAAGCAAGAAAGCCATTCCAAACTAAATAGCATCCTCTAATACAGCCTTGATTTTCTTGGCAATATGTTTAAGTGAAAGAAAATATATAAACAGAAAAGTGCAAAGTGCATAAATTGTAAGTATAGAGCACAACAAACTTTTACAAAGTGAAATCACCCATATAACCACCACCCAAATCAGGATAGAGAACACTGCCAGCACTCCAGAAGCCTCTCTCCCTGGACTCTCCCAGTCACTATTCCTGCCCAAAGGTAACCCCTGCTCTGACTTCTATCCCTGTGATTCCTTTGACCTGTTTTTGAACTTTATATAATGAAATGCCACAGTATATGGTTACCGTGTCTCATTTTTTTTTTTTTGGTTTATTATTATGTCTATGAGATTTCTCTACATTGTGGCATTTAGTCAGAGTTTATTATTTTTCATTGTTATAATATTCCATTGTATATTTGCCTAACTGCAAGTCATAAATATATTCTATTTTATCTTTCCAAATTTTTAAAATTCATTTGGATATCTAGTTGATCCAGCACCAATATGGAAAGACTACCCTTCCCCCATAGCCCTGCAATGGCAATGTTCATAGTCAGAGGTTGGTCTGGTTTTGATTTTCTATTACGCTCCACTGATTTCTTTTTAATGAAAAAAATTGTGTGGATCTCCCCATGATGGCATCTGTATGTTCAATATTTATTGATAAAGAATATATTTAATTACCTAAAGATATTATAACTTCAGTGAGGTTTATAATTATTTTATAGTTATCATTATAGCTGTTACCCATGTTAACAAATAGTACACTTACGTACGAACCCTAATAATTCTGATTAATGGATCCATGTGATAACTCAGAGATTCTCACACTGATAACTACGCTTTAGATGTTAATTTTCAAATGGTTTTACTCACATGTATTTGCTCTGGTATAATTTCTCACTGTAAACATAAATCTGTCACATAACCAAATGTAAACATAACAAAAAAATTTTAGAAAAATGTTTTCCCTACATAATAACTATCTCAGTTTTAAAAAGAAATATGTATGTATGCACGTATATGTATGTAGTATGTATGTATCTATAGCTTAAAGAGCAACTTTGACTTCTTGTAGACTTCCTAAAAATCTTAGCAACAGCCACCAGTTTCACAGCTGGAAAGCAATTATTTTGTTTAACTAAAGGCCATCCTTTCTGTTGTAACTAGTACTTTAGTCAGTCAATCAATCAGTCAAACCCCAAAATAAAATGCCTTAATTAATGAAGCCTCTGGGAATAAGGTTCTTTTTATTCCCCCCTCCCCCCGCTCCCTGAGACGGTCTTGTTCTGTCACTGAGGCTGGAGTGCAATGGCATGATCTCAGCTCACTGCAACCTCTGCCTTCTGGGTTCAAGTGATTCTCCTGCCTTAGCCTCCTGAGTAGCTGGGATTACAGGCTGGTATTACAACCTCCTGAGTAGCTGGGATTACAGGTGTGCCACCAACTTGGCTAATATTTTTGTATTTTTAGTAGAGACGGGTTTCACCATGTTGGCCAGGCTAGTCTCGAACTCCTGGCATGATCCACCCACCTCAGCCTCCCAAAGTGCTGGGATTACAGGTGTGAGCCACCACGCCTGACCTAGAATAAAGCTCTTTTTAATGAAAAACGTAACATTAAAAAAAAAGAAAACTAAAGATATGAATCATATGAGCCAGTGCTGATATAAATCTTACGGCTTTATGGGATTGCTTCTAAAGCTACATACACAACTGCTGACTAAGTACCTTGTCTCATGACTTTTATGTGTAATCACCAGAGAAAAATGGACTTGATCTCACATGAAACTGTGAAAGCATCCCTTTAACATCCCCAACTTTACCTTCTGTACCATGCCTTACCTCAGTATGAAAGGCACCTGTCCTCTAAACCAGTGTTTCTCAAAGCAGGTCCAGGAAACACCTTCATCGGAATCACCCTGGGTGCTTGTTAACATTGGGGATTCCTAGCCAGACAAGGTGGCTCATGCCTGTAATCCCAGCACTCTGGGAGGCCCAGGCAGGTGAATCACTTGAGATCAGGAGTTCGAGACCAGCCTGGCCAACATGGTGAAATCCTGTCTCTACTAAAAATACAAAAATTAGCCAGGCCTGGTGGCGGGTTCCTGTAATCCCAGCTACTCAGGAGGCTGAGGCAGGAGAATCATTTGAACCCGGGAGGCAGAGGTTGCAGAGAGCTGAGATCACACCACTGCACTCCAGCCTGGATGACAGAGGAAGACTCTGTCGCAAAAAAAAAAAAAGGGGGGGGGGGATTCCTGATCCCCGCTCCAGATGTAGAGAATCAGAATCTGTGGGGTGGTGCCCCGGAGTTTCCGTTTTGTTTTTATTTTTAAATTGTATTTATTTCTTTAACGTTTATTCTAGGTTCAGGGGCACATGTGCAGGTTTGTCATGTAGGGAAATTGCATGTCACAGGGGTCTGGTGTACAGATTATTTTACCACCCAGATAATTAGCATAGTACCTAATAGGTAGTTTTTCCATTTTTAAACAAGGTCCGCAGGCAATTCTCATGCACCCAAATGTAAGAACCACTGTTTCTGGCCCTATTGTAGCTTCTCCTCATTTCCTGAAAACCCTTGGGGTTCTCTTCTCTGACTTAGTTAAAGCACAGGTCAGCATTGACTGTGAAAGCACAGGTCAGTGTTGAAGGAATCTTCTCTTCACATGCCTCTCTTCCCTTTTGACTTGAGAACAGTTTAGTTACTTTCAGCTGATGAGGTTGTTTTGTGAAGGAGGTGGCAGCTGAGTCAGTAATATTTGGATATCTCTGGATGGGTAGAAGGGCATTTTCAACAGAGAAAAGTGAAGGGGTAAGAATGTAAAAGCAAGCATTCTCTCAGAATGTGAGGGGAAAGGTAGCAGTTGGGTTTGGCCTAAGTGCTTGGATTATTTCTAGTCCTATATAGAGAAACAAACAAATACATGTTGAGATCATACATATTAATGGATTTAGGTAGGCCATGACATCATGCATGTATGTGGAAGTGCTTTTAAAGGTTTAGAGGGTTTTCCAAAGGGTATTATTATTATTAGTATTATTATTTCATGGGTTTAAATTAAAGCATTTAAGGCCCATGTTTGAAAACTGAAAGTAAAGAGGAAAAAGAAGTAACATCTATTAAGCACTTACGTGTGTGTTGGCTGTATATGTGATATTTAGCTATTTGGTTCTCTTCAATTCAACAACATTTCTCTAAAATAAATCAGAACTAGTAGATATGAAAATATTTGCCCAAAGTCACACAGCAGCTGTAAGGGGGGAAAAGATTTCTTTTTCTTTTCCATAGTCCTTTCTTCCCTTTCACACACTGCCATCTCTGGAGTCACCAGTGTTAAAGTTTTTCCTTGTCAATGGCACTTTGTAGGCATGAGGAATTGCTTGCACTTGTACTTTCTTCCTCGGAACTTTTAGTTTGATGTTCTCTCATGCTCTGTTAGCTTGACAGTGTAATATGTAGAAATGCTGTGGAAAACGAGGCGGAGAAAGGGAGACCGAGCTGTCCGACATTAGCCAGTCTGTGTGACCAGATGTTCCCCTAGCATAGCAACTCTGAGGCACATTTCAGATTCAGTTAACAGCTTAGAACTGGGCTCCTCTCAAGGACAAACAGGCATTGGCTCATGGGCTTCGGATTTTTTCAGAGGCAGGAAACATACCTATGGTGCTCTCTTGGCCTTCAGAATTCTATCTAAAAACAAAACTGCATAGGTCGAATAGTAGGAAATTGCCACCATTTGACCTTGTTTGACCTACAAAGGTGGCAATTTCATAATGAATAGAAACAAACATTCCAGATGTTCTATGAGTTGGAGTTTTCTAGTCTGCAGCCGGCTCTGCTTTATAAAGACAGCACAAATCTTTGTAACAAAATTTCCCACACCGTAAAGAGCTTCAGCATACCAAACAATAGCAGCCCTGACTATTACACCTACAAGCGCTCAGAGCAATTTTTAACCAGCATCTCATTTTATCTTCACCATTCTGTACATTGAAGACATTAAAAAATACTGTTTTTTTCTAACTCTTAAAGTCAGAAATAAACGTTTTATGTTAGGTCTTTGGTTCTATCTCTAGAAGGATTTTGTGAATTTGCTCTCTAAAAAACCCAAAACCAATCAACCAACCAACCAAACTGTCCTAAGTGTTCAAGGATGGCATGAAAGCAGCTCTCTAGTCCTTGTCTTCAATATGATTTCCTCCCAGTGCTAATGACTGTAAGCCACTATTCCGTGAATAAACCCATTTAGGTCTCCTAACACCAGCTGCAAGTAGGAAATTAAAGCAAATGGAAAGCCAGGCGCTGCAGTAGTTCCAGTGTGGGTACCAGGATCCAAGAGACACTCATCCATTAACCAAACAGCAGCACTTTCCAGCCCAGCGGGAACCAGTGGCTCCCTGCTGAGAAACAGAAATTAACTTTGCGACGAGATAATTCGTCTTCAGATGGTTGTCATATTCAGAAAAGCTCTCTGGGTGAGGTAGTGGGAAGAGAGGGCGTGAAGCTCCCGACAACATAGCCACACATGAAACAAAAGGCTTATCAGGGAGCCAGGTGGCACTGAAGATTGATGTTCTGTCTTGCCACCTCTGGGACATGAGCTTGAAATGTAGCAGGAGCTGTGGTGCCATTTGCCTCTAATGGCTGCTTGGAAAAACGAAGATGCACAAGCAGTGGTTGTAGATTTAACTCTACCGAAAAGAAACAATGAGACAAGTAGAATAAGGTTTTTGAAAAACAAATTGGTGCCACTGGGTGGGTTCTGCAAAGTTTTGAGGGAGGGGAGAAAAGTCAAATACCCAGAGGATGCTACAAAAGATGGCAAAAAAGAGACCTGCCAGGGTGGAAGGCTGTCACAGAATAGGCGCCTGGAATTTGAAATGCATCTTGGGATTGGATAGCAAGCTGCAACAAGATGCCACTTGCTGTTCAGAACAGATGAAGCATAGAAGGATCTCAGACTGAAACACCGATTTGACTAATTTGAAAATAATGTAATACTATAGGGTTTGGATTAACTACCATGGGGTAAAAGTGCAGGAAAAGTCTGATATTTGGGAACTGAACAGAACACCATTCCATTTCAGAATCAACATTTGATGAGCACCTGCACAACACCAGGTCTCCATCCTCAACAAGTTTCCAATAAAATTGTGTCTGTTTAGTCCAAGGTTACTAATGATAGCAGCAGGAGGCAAATTCCTAGGCAAGAAGGGGCAGGTCCCTGGTGATAGCTAACCTTCAAGCCAAATAGAGCGGGAGGTCTGAAAACCAGGCTGCCAGTCTTGGGGACTCCATTATCCAGAGTGAGAACTTCCTTAATGCCTTCGGGTCAATCCAATGGTGCTTTTTCCAGGTCCACCCATGAACCAATCAGCACACACTTCCTCTATCCTGAGTCCATAAAAAACCCCAGACTCACCCACGTTAGGACTGCCCACCTGCAGGTAAGAGCTACTCACTTTGGGTCTCCTCTCTGCTGAGAGCTGTTCTGTGGCTTAGTAAAATTCTTCTCTGCCTTGCTTACCCTCCAGTTTGTGGAAACTCATTCTTCCTGGATGCTGGACAAGAATTCAGAACATACCGAATGGTGGGCTCGAAAAGGGCTGTAACACTTTCCTGGCCAGACCGCTGAGCTGCGGGCGATGACATGCTCCTGGTCATGAGACTGTGGGAGTGAACACTGGCGACCCTTCTGGAGGCCCAGACCTCAGGATTCCCCAAGCCAGAGCTGTAACACTATATCCTTCCTACCCTCCGCTGGTGTTGGGTGGCTACCCCATGTGACGGGAAGCAGCAATGGGGCCAGGGCAGCCTGAGAGCCGTGGGCCAGTGAGGCGGTGGGACTCAATGAGGCAAAAACACGCCTCCCTCCTACCCCCCCCATTCGCCAAGCTGTGGGTGGTGGAAACGAGAGAGCTGCAGAGCGCCCCCACACCCACCCCTTGGGGCTCTGCAGTTGCTGGCATCTCCGAGTTTTCAGGTGTCACCACATTCCCCTCATCCAGATGCTGGCACCCACAGGAGAAGCCGCTTGTGGTATGCTTAGTCCAGCTGTAGGCTTGCATGGAGCCTGGAGCTGCCTGCCCTGCCGCAGCAGCTGGTGTGTCTGGCTGTGCGCACTGGCTGGACTCCACGCTCACTCACGCACACACCCCTCGCTGCTCCATGCCTGGCTTGCCCTCAGCGGGCATGGGTCTGGGTCAGGAGCACGCGCCGAGCACAGCCTGGCAGGCCAAGGGGGACAGAACAAGCCCGACAGGCATGAGTGAAACTCAAGCAGAGGCGCCGCCGGCCACAGAGGGTTCCGGTTGGTGAAGTGACACTAAGAGAATCATCCAGGGAGGTTAAGTGGAGGTAGTATTTTTAAAGTGTTCTGTTTCTCCATTGCATTTACGGCTTTAGATAAGAACCTATCAAGCAGGGCCCAAGAGGCATCAAGAAACCTAGAGATGCAGAATGAAGCACCTGGATCTCCTGTGAGCTACACTAATTGGCCATTGCCCTACCAATTCCAACTCATAGTTATTTTTATAAGTGTAAATGATATCTAAGAGGTACCATAGTATAAAAGGTATGTAAGATGATAAAAATCACACATTTATTCATTCAACACACTTTCTCTATCTACTACATGTTGGATACTCCACTAGGAGCCGCCCACACAGTGAGAAGACAATCTCTCTATACTCAAGGAATTCAGACTTGTGAGTGACAGAGAAGTAAATACACAATTTCAAAAAATGTGACGCCACAATGTTAGTAAATGGCAGTGTCAGGGATCACGTGCTCCAGGTGCTTAGCCATTTGGATGCTCTCTCACAACTCCCTAAAGCATCACACATATTATTTTCCCACTTACAATGGCACCAATAACCTAAATCTATGTAGGACTGACCTTCTTTTAAACACGTTACTGACTGAATCCCCATATTGGTGTTGTAAATTGGTATTACTTCCATTTTATAGCTAAGGCTCAAGGAAGTTAGGCTTCCTGTGAAAGGCCACACAGCTAGTGAGGAGGTCTCGAATCTGATCCCACGTCTAATTCCAAAGTCCATGCTCTTTTAATGACACAGGGCAGTTTCTTAAAATTAATATGCATGTAGGGTTTGACAAAGTGCTTTTACGTGTTCTAGATCTTTTAACCTTCCTGGCAATTCTGTGAAGTAACTATCTCAGATGACAGGTAAGAAAATCAAGGCTCAGGATGGTGAGGGATACGACCTGTTTATATGGGTGACAACCTATGTACATGGTTGATAAAGCCAAAGGCTTAAAACCAGGTGCCAAACCAGGCTTAAAATCAGTGCCTTCCCTGTAGACAGACACAGTCTACATCTGTAGATATAACACTTACAGATAATTATTGCAGCCATGTCATAACTGTTCACTGACTTTCTTGAGTGGGAAGGGCTATATAGGGTTAACTGCTTTGACTGGCAGATGGATTGTGGGGAGCTGGCTAAGCCTTACTTTCTGATCAGTAGTTGCTTTTACCCTCCTCCCAAAGAGAAAGGTACTATGTTTTTCAAAATCACTGATCATTCTATTATTATGTTAACAGTGCTATTACATCACTATATAGGCACTTAGGGTGGAGAAAATGAATCTGGAGATTTGAAGGTTATAGGCTAAAATATGAATCCCAGGGTCCTAGAATAAAAGCCATGTACCTTCAAATGTGCTGATATCTTTAGAATTGAGATAATCAATCCTGCCTGCCTGACAAATGGAAGACACACAGACATGGGCGTTTGTACATCTTTTCATTTCATTTCAGATTTCTGAAGAAATGAAATCTGACAGGGTACCTGCTGTAGTGTAGAGGAACAGCTGAAATCTGCTGTGGAAAGAAGTTGGTTTTCTGGTTTAGATTATTAGATTATTCCAGGAAGGTTGGTTCAGGAGGACTGAGAGAGTATAAAGCAGCAGAGGTGCTCTACTCATTGTCTGGGGTAAGCCATACATGAAAAACAATTGTCCACTTCTCTGCTGATTAAAAAAAAAAAAAAAAAAGCCTTAGGAATAAAGAAGCCATTATAATCCCATAATCGGCTAGAGGGCAGCACTGTGTCATCTACTTGCTGCAAATGAGAAAGACATGAAGACAATAAGAGAATCATAAAAAGTAGGGAAAATATACTGCACAAGTCTCTAGCTGATGATCTAGATCATAAGGTGTCTTACTTTTTTAATTAATGCCAACAGGCAACTTCTTTTTTTTTTTTTTTTTTTGGTTTCTAGGGAGTAAGGAAAAGGGATGGTGAGGAGGATACACCCAAGCAGATGAAATGGCAAAGAGGGGCTATTTGAAGGTAGGGCTGGAGTGGGAGTTAAGAGGGCTCAAAAGTCTAAAGTGCCTTGAGGTCCCACACAGCCTCTCAATTTTGCTGATGGCTGCGCTTGTGTTTTAAAAATAAAATATCTGCTGAGTGGATTAAAGGAGTGAATTGAATTCCCGAGGCTCCGATTACTTTTCCCTTTGCCAGTTTTTATCAGCAACGATCAGTAAGACTGTCAGATCTGATGTAAGCTGCTTTCCTCTTGCACTCTTCTTTAGCTTCACAGCATGTGAAGCACAAGATTAAAATGTGTGTGTGTATATATGTGTGCGCGCGCACATACACACACACACACACACACACACATTTTAACGTTTAACAGCTGAGCCCAGTTGAGAAGAATGCTAAAGAAAATTCCCTAGGAATCGGGAGACCAATAAGAGGTGGCAAGCACATGCGAGGGCACACCATCCTCGGTCTCGAAGGTAGGGCCCTGGAGTCCGTCATTCTCATTCCCAGCTCTACCCCAGCCTCACTCTGAGGAACAGGGAGCTGGACCACTAGTGTCTGCAGAGGCACATGTAAAGTGATGCTACTGATGTGTTATTATGAGGCCTCTTCCCGCAGCCAAATGGGCTGGGCCTTTTGACACACTCCCTCTCCCTGTGCACACTGATGCCCTGATGAGGCAGCTGCCTGCCAGCTCCTGGCTGAGGTTGTTTCTTCCGGGCACCACATCCACTTGGAGGTTAAACATTCTGCCTCCAGAAGGCAAATGGAAACAGAGTCAATGTTTTTGACTCACCCCTCACCCTAGGGACTGTAAACTGCTGAAACCTTGTTCACGAATACTCTGTGCTCACAGATATGCCAGTCAAAGAATGCACCTGGAATGAGGGCACAGTACAAACAGGCTGCTCAGCTCACAGGAACCAGCAAGTTCTTCTTGGTTTTAATCTGTCCAGAAGAGAAGGGAAATGCTTCTAGAATAGGATCACTATAGAGACACTCCTCAGAGATGAATACAAACATGAGCATGGGGAAGGACTCAATAAACATGGGCTAACTGTATCAAACTGAAGCAGGATGTCTCCCCACTGGCAATGGTTGGGAATGGTTCCCCAGTTCTCAGGTGTGCCTAAGCTACTTAGATATTAGGGCAAAGAAAGATTTTCTTTCCCCATAAAACAGATAGAGGATGCGATGGTCAAAAACATGGATGAGATATTGACAATACGAATATTGAAACCAGCTGCAGTGGTGCATCCCTGTAGTCTCAGCTACTCAAGAGGTTGAGGTGGGAGGATTGCTTGAGCCTACAAGTTCAAGACTAGCCTGGGCAACATAATGAGACCCTCTCTCCATCTCTCTAAAAACTGTGTGTGTGTGTGTGTGTGTGTGTGTGTGTGTGTGTGTGTGAGAGAGAGAGAGAGAGAGAGAGAGAGAGAGAGAGAGAGAGACAAAGAGGGAGAAAGAGGGAGAGAGACAGACAGAAAGAAACAAAGAAACAGATGGTAACAGAGCCCAGCCAGCTACACGAAGCAGGTGTTCCATCTAGTGAATAAGCACATAGTTATCCCCCATGTCATGCTAAAGAATGGCATTGTTCCAAAGAAGCCGGAGACGACCTCGACTGCTTAAACCACAGTCAAAATGCACTTAACTGGTACTTCTCTACCTTAGGCTACAGCCATTTACTGGATTCTGAACATTAGAAGCAAAAAGACAGGTAATTGACTAAATCCAGCTTCCAGTAACTTAATCCATGCCAGATTCTGCCAGGCCTTCAAGGAATACTTGAGAGCAGAGATGCCTGATTGTGTATTTATTTATTGTTTTGTTTTTTGTTACTCTGGTCCCTAGATCATTGTGAAAGTACTCAATAAATGTGCTTTGTGTGATTTTAAGGATGGATTTTAAGTGGCAGCAAATGTTGCTATTCCTTTCCCTTAGAAAAAAATGTTTTTTTTAATCAAACAAGATTCTATAAGCTTTTACTTGTTCCCCAATCTCCATCCCAAAGACAGGAGTCAGGGAAATGCTATGGTTATTTTTTAAAAGCGGGGGAAAGGATTTTAGAAATTATTGATTAAATTTCAATCATCCCTTGGGTTATGAATATTTAGACAAAGAAATGTTAACTAAAAGCCATTATACATTCACCTAGATATTATGTTAATTTTCTTTTCTTTTGCTATAGGATTAGCAGACTAAGCGGTCTATATGTGTTAAATTATCTCATGGGCTATCCTTGCAGAAAAATATGGGGAAATGAAAATTCATGTAGTCAAATATTAGCAGGTGGTTGAAAAGCTATATTGAGAAAAGGTTGCTTAATGGATTCTTTCAACTAAAGGGATACTTGTAACAGACTACAGTCCTTAGAAATGACCTATACATGTAATCCCAGCTACTCGGGAGGTTGAGGCAGAAGAATGGCTTGAACCCGGGAGGCAGAGGTTGCGGTGAGCAGAGATGGCACCATTGCACTCCAGCCTGGGAGACAGAGCAAGACTCCATCTCAAAAAAAAAAAAAAAAAAAAAAAAAAAAAAAAAAAAAAAAAAAAAATCTATACAATGACTTTATTGCCAACTTTGAATAAAAAATTTATTTATTAAACTTAGTAAAACCCAAAAGCTGAGAATGCTCTAGTATTACGACAAAGTCAGGATTCAACATTATTCTAACAAGGCATGAAAACAAAATTATAAAATTTAAGAGCAACAAATGTTTTTCATTGAGATTCCAAATTACTGGCTTTGTCAAGATTATAAGAAAATTTTAAAAGATCTTTTTAATTCGCCAAAAATAAGTTTGTTTGAGAAGTTTGACTAGGTTCTTAGAAAAACAATGGCAACAACCAAAAATCTTGGGCTGGACTAACAGCAGTATAATGTAGCATGATGACTCATGGGAAGATCAAATCAACTGGAATGAACTGTTGAAGTTTGTAACACTCTCCTGCTTAAAATCTTCCAGTGGCCACCTACTATGCTTACAACCTATACTTACCTGAGCCTTGGTAACACAGCTGTGATGCCTTAAATACGCTGGCTGCTGGCTTCCTCTCTGATGTTGCTGAAGTGACTCTCCTCTTCTCTTGCTCTACTTTGCACACGACATCTCTTTCTTTTGACAAGACTCATGTTCACCATAGAGCCTGCCATGTACCACTCCCTCTGGCTGGAATGCGCTGTCCACAGACCTTCATTCGCTCCCTGGTTCCTTTGTATTATTCCGGAATAGCTCAAATGGCACGTTCTGAGATGCCTTCCCTCAGCACTAATCAAAACATGCCACCCTGGCCGGGCCAGAGGCTCACACTTGTAGTCCCAGCATTTTGGGAGGCCAAGACAGGAAGACGGGTTGAGCCCAGGAGTTTGAGACCAGCTGGGGTAAGATAGCAAGACCCTGTCTCTATTTATAAACAAAATAAAAAAATACTACCTCTCTGCAAATATTTTCTATCATATTATCTGGTCTTATTTTCTTTGTAACATTTTTGACTACCAGAGACCATCTTGCTTATTTCTGTGTTTCCTGGTTTACTTGATTTTCCACTACAAGACTAGAAGCTCCATGAAATATCCGACCTTGCCTGTCTTCTTGTCTGCTGTATTCCCAGACTCTAGAATAGTGCCCAAAGGAGAACAGTGGCTCCAGAAGTATTTGTTGAATAAAAAGTTAAACGTGTGCTTGACAGATCATAGCAGACTGTGTTTAATTCTAGTTATCTTGTTTTGAGAGGGACACTGGACGTTTTCCAGGGGAAAGTAACCAGGATGTTGAGAATTCTAGAAACTTCTTCATATGAGGAAGAGTTGAATAAGCTAGGAATAGTCAATCTGAAGAAGAGAAGGTGAACAGGAAACATTATAGTCATCTTGCAGAAAAGAAAGCAAACTTGTTTTGCCAATATTCCAGATGGCAAAACTAGAAGGAATGAGTAAGTTACAGGGAAACAGATTTTTGGTTCAATTATAAGGAAAATCTTTGTTAAAAAAGGAAAGGAGGCCAGCCATGGAGTGGAATGACTTTTGGGATGGGAAGCTTCCTGCTAAGGTCTGTATTCAGCAGAGGCTGGATGACCATCTGTCGGAGTGATATAAAATGGATTTTGACATGGGTGTGTGTGTGGGGTAACCTAGATANCCCCCCTCCCCATGATAGGCCCCAGTGCGTGATGTTCCCCTTCCCGAGTCCAACCTGTGACATTCTTGTGGAAAAAAAAAATCATTTGGGAAATACTATATACTATATCCCCTTTGGTGATGTGCTACCGTTAAAAAAAAAAAGAAAAGAAAAAACAAAAGGCAAACTTATTTAATACTGAACCAATTTTTTCCAAACCTATTTGGAAATGAATCAGTTTTCATACAGTACCTATTAACATCCCACAGGGCTGGATCCCAAGGAATATATTTTGGGAAGTGGTAGCCTATACTAGAGGGAGAAATTCTTTTCTCCTTAGAATGCCCTAAAATGCAAAAATACTAGAATTCCTATTTCTACATTCAGGTCAGTGCCAAAGCTCTAGGCTAAAAATGTGGAAAAGATACAGTACCCAGAGAAAAATTTTCAATTTTCTGCAATGTTATAAAGACAAATAATCTACATATCACAGGAATTGGCAGTGTTTTGTTGGTTTAGAAGAACACACGCAGCTGAAAGAAATTGACATTCTACTGAAAAATAGTTCCTGAACATATTTACATTGAGAGTTGTTTCTGTGAACATTATGGCCATGAATAACTCAGATACACTTACTTGGATGATATTGAAAACATTAATATTTCATATGCTGAAGTGCTTAGGGATGAACGTTTATAGTATATTGTTAAAGCTGACCAAAAGAAAGAAAATGAAATGTGATTTTTAGACAAGAAATCTTTTTCCTTTGTTTTCAGTTGTATTAATTTGGTAAGAATGCAAAAGATTGGATTGATTCATTCAGTCAGCTAATACCTGAGTACCTCCTACTACGTGTTAGGCATTAGAGATTCAATGGTGAGCAAAAAGACATTATTGCTGCTTTCAGGAAGTTCATTATTTAGGGAAAGAGAGAGAAAATGAAATCAGCCACTATAATAAATTGTGGTAAGAATAGCGATGTGCTGGAGCTGGCTCTTTTGGCTCCTAAGCGTGTACTGTTAAAGTTTTAGGACTTTCATGAGTCAGTTATTAAACACAGCCATCATTAAAAACTATATAAGTGTACAATTAAATAAAATTTATTAAAAACAATGGTAATACTCAAAATGTTTCACTTCCCAGTTATCTTATTATATATTTCACTACTCCTTAAACTCTTTTTTTATTTTTTAATTTAAGAGACAGCATCTTGATCTATCACCAGGCTGGAGCACAATGGCACAATCATAGCTCACTGTAATCTCAAACTCCTGGGCTCAAACAATCCTTCCACCTCAACCTCCCGAGTAGCTCAGACTGCAGGCATGTGCCACCATGCTCAGCTAATTTATTTTCTTTGTCAAGATGGAGGTCTTGCTATGCTGCCCAGGCTGGTCTCAAACTCCTGGCCTCAAGCAGTCCTACCACCTCCCATATCACTGGGATTACAGGGGTGAGTCACTGTACCCAGTCTCTTTATGCTCTTGGGGTTATTAGCGTCTATTATAGCTGTATGATGAAAATTCTATATAATGAATTTTCTTAGAAAAACTGTACATTTCTTCCAAAGTCTCAAGGCTTCAGGTTAAAACAGATGAGGCCTCCATTAACATGTAAAAGCTATCAAACAAGATTTTTGTATTCTGGTATTCTTGGATTAAGAAGGGCTCTCCTATAAGAAAACTGTATTTACTTTTGCTTAAACATATTATTACTCAACAAATATGTACTGAACAACCTACCACATGCGAGGTTCTGAGAGAGAGGCAGAACTGAACTAGAAACGTCCTGATGCCCCCAAATTTCTAATCTCATTGAGAAGATGTGAAAAGATAATAATAAAATGAGTAAACTGTAATTTTAAATGATGGTCCAGACAAGCTATTAAAATTTAGAGAATGAGAACATTTTAGATCCCAGAGAAGGGATGAGATGTATTTATGGATAAGATCTGACAGCTGAAGGAAAGTATGAAAGATATTTCAGGTAGAGAGGGAAGAGTTGTGGAACAGTAAGGGGTCAAGACAATGCCATGTATGCATTCAGGGACAATAACTAGACCAATGAGAAGGTCTGTGCTATACAGAATATACCATTCTACCTAAGATACAATTACCTTCCACAGTTGTCCTTATAGACATGTTTGCCTGCTAGCTTCACTAGTGTTAAAGATTCAGAGACTGGGAAAGTCATAATATGATGTCCCTTGAGTGCATCAAATCTTTCCAAGTTACACATTTTCACATGGGAACACTTAGATGGGAAGGAAACCAGCTATAATAACTATCACCTCATTGACTGCTGGAGTTGATATAAAAATATCACAGACCCTGGAGGCATCCTCCTCTTCTCCTATGCATTATTCCTGAAGCTGTACACGCGGGCAAAAAGCCTCCTTTCACATTTGTTCCCTTTGCTAGGTGATCTGTTGCTGGGGTTTCAGATTAGAATCACATTCACATGCACATTTCCAGGTGCTGTGTACCGCCCAGTGTGGGGCTCTCATAGGGCTTGTTGTGGCTGTGTCACTAAATCCTGTGTTCAAAGATATTCTGGGATAGCTGTGGGGCATTAGAAGTGACTCCTGGGCCAGGCATGGTAGCTTATGCCTGTAATCCCAGACTTTGAGAGGCCAAAGCAGGTAGATCACCTGAGGTCAGGAGTTTGAGACCAGTCTGGCTAACATGGTGAAACCGCGTGTTTACTAAAAATACAAAAAAAAAGTCAGCTGGGTGTGGTGGCAGGTGCCTATAATCCCAACTACTTAGGAGGCTGAGGCAGGAGACTTGCTTGAACCTGGGAGGAGGAGGTTGCAGTGAGCCGAGATCATGCCATTGCACTTCAGCCTGGGCGACAAGAGCGAAACTCCATCCCCCACCCCCAACTCCAAAAAAGAAAGACAGAAAGGAAAGAAAGAATGAATCCTAACCCGGCCAGGCACAGGTGACTCACACCTGTAATCCCGACACTATGGGAGCCCGAGGTGGGCCGATAACCTGAGGTCCGGAGTTCAAGACCAGCCTGGCTAACATGGTGAAACCCCATCTTTACTAAAAATACCAAAAAAAAAAAAAAAAAAAAACCCCACAAAAAATTAGCTGGGCATAGTGGCATGGGCCT
Organism: Rhinopithecus bieti; assembly: GCF_001698545.2. NCBI lineage: Eukaryota > Metazoa > Chordata > Mammalia > Primates > Cercopithecidae > Rhinopithecus > Rhinopithecus bieti. The sequence continues at coordinate 1,868,484 of NW_016808004.1, read as the reverse complement.
GTAGTCTCAGCTACTTGAGAGGCAAGAGAATCGCTTGAACCCATGAGGTGGAAGTTGCAGTGAGCAGAGACTGCGCCACTACACTCCAGTTTGGGGGACAGAGCGAGACTCAGTCTAAAAAATAAACAGAAATTAAAAAAATAAAAGAAGTGAATCCTAATCCTCTCCTCCTCTAGAAAAATTGCCCTTGCTGCTGCTAATAATACTTATTAGGGGAAAAGTCTATGTTTACATAGTACATCATAGTGAATACATCTTATTTATCTAAATTATGCTCTTTATTCTATTGCACAGTAGGGTGACTATGGTTAACAGTAAAGTATTGTATATGGCAAAATAGCCAGAAGAGAAGCTTTTGAATATTCTCACCACAGAGAAATGATAAATGCATGAGGTGATGGGTATGCTAACTACCTTAATCATTATGTAACATAATGATTATATAGCTAAGCATCAAATTGCACTCCATCAATATGTATAATGTGTTAAATAAAAAAATTTTTAAGTCTATAGAATGTTAACAAAAATTAAAAATTAAATTATCCCATGCCATGTGACTTTCTAAGGAAGGCATGGCAAGTGCTATTACCATGAACTTTACAAATACATACAAAAGTATGAGACCCATTTGAGACCACACTGATTATATGGGTCTCAAGCCCCATATGAATCCTCAGCTTGAAACCCAGCAATCTCGTCCACATATCAGGAGTCAGCAAAGTACGGCCTGAGGGCCAAATGTGGCCTGCCACCCACTTTTGTAAATAAAGTTTACTGGAACACAGTCACATGCATTCACTTATATATATGTTGTCTACAGCTACTTCCCTACTACAAAGGCAGAGACGAGTGGCTGCAACACAGACCGCAGGGCCCAAGAAGAAAAAGATTGCTTGTCCCTGCATTATACCATATTATCTTAGTTGAATGGTCCTAAATTCCTAGAAACAAAAGTATGGAATCTTTCAGCCCAGCATATAGAGAACAATCTATATCTGATTGGGTACTGGAAAGGGACTCCCTAAACCCATAGGAACACTACAGGATGAATGCCACCCACACAGCATACAAGGACTCTCTCATCCCAGAGTACCAACCGTGGGATGCATGCCACCTACACACAGCTCACTTAAGGGTGGTAAAAGGCTGTGATTACAAGGTACTGGATTAACTTCAGGTTGGCCTGTGATTTCTATTAGCATTTTTGAAGGTTACAAGAAACTGAAGAAAAATAACTGAGTAGAAAGATTGAACTAAATACTTAAAAGATTATATGAAAGCCTAAGGTAATGAGGCAGGCAGCTGACAGGGCTAGAAATGGATTTTATGAAATTCTAGTCTCAGCTTGCTTCTTGCAGCATCTTTTCTCAAATTTCCTTTCACTTTATCCCCTATTTTTTTGCTTGATTGAAGACCAACTTCAGAGATATAAAATAAGTGTGACGTTTAACTTTTTTTTTTTTTGGCATAAAGTTCTTGTGTGTGGGGAGGGTAGTGAGGAGTAAAAGGCAGTTATTACAGAATTCATTGCAAAGTCAATTGTTTTATTATAGTAAGCAAATGCCTGCCTTTTATGTTCTTTCAAATCCTATAAGACTGAAGAGTTTATCCAGTCAACCAGACATACAACATTCTTCCTGAAAAAGAAGAGTGTGCTATCAGTGGTCTAATGCCACTGCAGCAAAGAATCAGATTACTCTGACTTGTGTTCACAGCATGATTATAAAATAAACCTTTAATCTGTGAAAGTGAGCAAAGCTTCCTTTAGCTCACTGCATGCAACATCAAGTATATAGAGTTTTGTTTATACTAAGTTCCAAGCATGTATCAAGATAGACTCCACTAGCTGAGAGGTAGACACCCATGGCTGAGATATGTGGCAGGAATGACATGCTAGAGTAGGCATATGTGAAATGCTTCTGTCAGGGAGAAAGCCTACCAAGTTATGTGAAAAGCTTTTGGACTTTCTAAGAGAATCAAATACTGGATAGTTTGGGATGAGTCTAACTCACAAACATCTTCAGTTAGTATAATGGGCAAACATTATATTTCTTTTATATATCTTATATATCTAGTAAATATAAGAATATATATAAATATAGTAAATATATGTATTACATATAATATTGTATTTAACACACACACAGACACACACACACACACACACTCACTCCTAACCTCATATCATGCTAGTTGGCCCATGCTAGGTGCTCAGTACATCTTAATTGAAGGGAATATTCCCAGTGGGCCATTTGTAGTAAAACAAAACAGGCAATGGTACGTGCATGGATCATGCAACTGCAGCTCTTGCACTAGAAAAGCAACATAAAGCACACGTTTACCTAGTCAGAGTAGGCTTCCATATCATCTTTCTAAATAGGCAATAGTTTATTCACTCTATTTCATACAAAGAGAAAACACATAAGCAATACAACCCAAAGTTCCCAGGATGTAGAGTCTACTTATACATACAAATTTCAATGTTAAGATATAACTTTAGATCTTCAGGCTTGAGTTAATCAAAGGCCCTTTCAAATAAAATTCATATTAGACACAACGAAATTTGCTATAAAGTAGAAAATCTAGTGTGGTTTTAATGTGGACATGGGTGTTTTCAGGTCATGTTTCAGAGTGCCTGAAATGACCTCCTTTTTAGTCAGAAATGGGCTGGTGAAGGGCATTCTAAGCTTGGTTACAAACACCTGAGTAGAGTTTGAGGCATATGATACTTTGATGCTGTTCTACCTATAGAAGCATGATAGGGAGGTATGGCCAGTGAGAAGAACAATGAGCAGTAGGTACTCCATTGTCAAGCTGGTCAGAATAGAATGTGTGGCCTGCAATCTCAGCGCTTTGGGAGGCCGAGGTGGGCAGATCACAAGATCAAGAGATCGAGACCATCCTGGCCAACAAGGTGAAACCACATCTCTACTAAACATACAAAAATTAGCTGGGTGTGGTGGTGTGCGCCTGTAGTCCTGGCTACTTGGGAGGCTGAGGCAGGAGAATCTCTTGAACCTGGGAGGCAGAGGTTGCTGTGAGCCGAGATCACGCCACTGCACCCTGGTCTGGTGACAGAGCAAGACACCATCTCAAAAAAAAAAAAAAAAAAA
>NW_016808004.1:1862793-1865232 GCF_001698545.2 Rhinopithecus bieti | reverse complement strand
AAAAAAAAAAAAAAAAAAAAAAAAAAAAAAAAGGAATGTGTGGTAGTAGTGAAGAATCCAAGAAATTAAATAGATCAGGTATAAATGTAAAAGATATTAGAAATAATTTCAGGTAGTCATTGGATTTCAAGACAGGCAATTGACAGAAATTGACAGAGCTGAATTCTACCAGACATATAAAGAAGAGCTGGTACCATTTCTACTGAAACTATTCCAAAAATCGAGGAGGGACTCCTCCTTAACTCATTCTGTGAGGCCAGAATCATTCTGATACCAAAACCTGGCAGAGACACAACAACAAAAAAACTTAAGGCCAATATCCTTAATAAAATATAGATGCCAAAGTCCTCAACAAAATACTAGCAAACTGAATCCAGCAGCACATCAAAACACTACTCCACCATGATCAAGCAGGCTTCATCCCTGGGATCCAGGGTTGGTTCAACTTATACAAATAAATAAATGTGAGCTCATCACATAAACAGAACTAAAAACAAAAACCACACGATTAGCTCAATCGATGTAGAAAAGGCTGTCAATAAAATTCAACATCTCTTCAGGTTAAAAACCCTCAAGAAAGTAGGCAGTGAAGGAACATAATTCAAAATAATATGAACTATCTATGACATACCCACAGCCAACATCATACTGAATGAGCAAAGCTAGAAGCCTTCCCCTTGAAAACTGGAGCTAGAAAAGAATGCCTTCTCTGACCACTCCAACTGCCTTCTCTCACCACTCCAATTCAACATATTACTGGAAGTCCTGGACAGAGCAATCAGACAAAAAAAAAAAAAAAAAAAAAAAAGTATCCAAATAGGAAGACAGGAAGTCAAACTATTCCTGTTTACAGATGCTATGATTCTATTCCTAGAAAATTCTAGTCTCTGCCCAAAAACTCCTTGATCTGATAAGCAACTTTGGAAAAGTTTCAGGATACAAAATCAATGTACAAAAATCAGTAGCATTCCTATACACCAACAATATCCAAGGTGAGAGCCAAATCAAGAACGTAATTCCATTCACAATAGCCACAAAAAGAATACAATATCTAGGAATACAGCTAACCGGGGAGGTAAAGGATCTCTACGATGAGAGTCACAAAACACTGCACAAAGAAATCAGAGATGACATAAACAAACAGAAAAACATTCCATGCTCATGGATAGGAAGAATCAATATTGTTGAAATGCCATACTGCCCAAAGCAATTTACAGATTCAGTGCTATTCCTATCAACCTACCAATGACATTTTCCACAGAATTAGAAAAAAAAAATCTATTTAAAAATTCATATGAAACCACAAAAGAGCCCAAATAGTCAAGGCAATCCTAAGCAAAAGGAACGAAGCTGGATGCATCAATTCACCCAACTTCAAACTATACTATAAGACTATAGGAACCAAAACATGCTACTGGTACAAAAGCAGACACACAGATCAATGGAACAGAATGAGAGCCCTATTAGAGACCAGAAATAATGCTGGAAATCTACAACCATCTGATTGACAAAATCCACAAAAATGAGCAATGAAGAAATTTGTTCATTTATTGAATCGACTCCCTATTCAATCAATGGTGCTGGGATAACTGGCTAGTCATGTGTATTAGATTGAAACTGGATTCCTTCCTTATTTATACCATACATAAAAATCAACTAAAGATGGATTAAAGACTTAAATATAAAACCTAAAACTATAAAAACCCTGGAAAATAACCTAGGGAATACCATTCTGGATATAGGACCTCAAAAAGATTTCATAATGAAGCAATTGCGATGAAAACAAAAATCAACAAATGGAACCTAATTAAACTAAAGAGATTCTGCAAAACAAAAGAAACTATCCACACAGTAAACAGACAACCTACATTATGGGAAAAAATATTTGCAGGCGGAGCAAGATGGTCGAATAGGAACAGCTCCAGTCTCCAACTCCCGGCACGAGCGACACAGAAGACCGGTGATTTCTGCATTTTCAACTCAGGTACTGGGGTCATCTCACTGGGGAGTGCCAGACAATCGGTGCTGGTCAGCTGCTGCAGCCTGAGCAGCGAGACCTGAAGCAGGGCGAGGCATTGCTTCACCTGGGAAGCGCAAGGGGGAAGGGAATCCCTTTTCCTAGCCAGGCGAACTAGGACACACAACACCTGGAAAATCGGGTAATTCCCACCCCAATACTGCGCTTTAAGAAACGGGCACACCAGGAGATTATACCCACACCTGGCCGGGAGGGTCCCACGGCCACAGAGCCTCCCTCATTGCTAGCACAGCAGTCTGCAATCTAACTGCAAGGCAGCAGCGAGGCTGGGGGAGGGGCGCCCGCCATTGCTGAGGCTTAAGTAGGTAAACAAAGCTGCTGGGAAGCTCGAACTGGGTGGAGCTCATAGCAGCTCAAGGAAACCTGCCTGTCTCTGTAGACTCCACCTCTGGGGACAGGGC
>NW_016808004.1:1810197-1859058 GCF_001698545.2 Rhinopithecus bieti | reverse complement strand
CCATCAGAGAAATGCAAATCAAAACCACAATGAGATACCATGTCACACCAGTTAGAATGGCGATCATTAAAAAATCAGGAAACAACAGGTGCTGGAGAGGATGTGGAGAAATAGGAACACTTTTACACTGTTGGTGGGACTGTAAACTAGTTCAACCATTGTGGAAAACAGTGTGGCGATTCCTCAAGGATCTAGAACTAGAAATACCATTTGAGCCAGCCATCCCATTACTAGGGATATACCCAAAGGATTATAAGTCATGCTGCTATAAAGACACATGCACACGTATGTTTATTGTGGCACTATTCACAATAGCAAAGACTTGGCATCAACCCAGATGTCCATCAGTGACAGACTGGATTAAGAAAATGTGGCACATATACACCATGGAATACTGTGCAGCCATAAAAACGGATGAGTTTGCATCCTTTGTAGGGACATGGATGCAGCTGGAAACCATTATTCTCAGCAAACTATCGCAAGAACAGAAAATCAAATATCGTATGTTCTCACTCATAGGTGGGAATTGAACAATGAGATCACTTGGACACAGGAAGGGGATCATCACACACCAGATCCTATTGTGGGGAGGGGTCGGGGGTAGGGATGGCATTAGGAGATATACTTAATGTAAATGACAAGTTAATGGGTGCAGCACACCAACATGGCACATGTATACATATGTAACAAACCTGCACGTTGCGCACATGTACCCTAGAACTTAAAGTATAATAATAATAATAATAAAAGGAAAGCAAATCAAAATCACAATGACATACCTTTTCACACCAGTCAGAATGGCTATTACTAAAAGTCAAAAGAAACCAGATAGATGCTGGTGAGGTTGTGGAGAAAAGGGAAAACTTATACACTGCTGGTGAAAATGTAAAATAGTTCTTCCATTATGGAAAACAGTTTGAGTATTTCTCAAAGAACTTAAAACAGAATTACCATTTGACCCAGCAATACCATTATTGAGTATATACCCAAAGGAATATAAATCATTCTATCACAAAGACACAAGCACACATATGTTCACTGCAGCACTGTTCACAAGAGCAAAGACATGGAATCAATCTAAATGACCATCAACGGCAAACTGGATAAAGAAAATGTGGTACCTGTATACCATGGAATACTAAAAAAGAATGAACTCATGTTCTTTGCAGCAACATGGATGGAGCCAGATGCCACCATCCTAAGCAACCTAATGCAGAAACAGAAAATCAAAACTGCATGTTCTCACTTATAAGTGGGAGCTGAACATGCAGCACATATGAAGACAAAGAAAGGAACAGCAGACACAGGGACCTACTTGAGGGTGGTGGGTGGGAGGAGGGTGAGGACTGAGAAACTACCTATTGGGTACTATGCTTATTATGTGGGTGACGAAGTAATCTGTATCCCAAACTCCTGCAACATGCAATTTACCTATATAATGAACCTGCACATGTACCCCTGAACCTAAAATAACAGTTTAAAAGAACTTTCTGGAAATAAATACATAAAGATGGGGAATTGAGTAGTTTTCTCATCAGGACTGTGGTGGAAATGGTACTGATTTATATCTATCTGAAGAAGTAGGCAGGAAAAATAACCTTTTGTAGAATGAATGGACCTCAAAGGAAAAAAAAAAAAAAGCTGCAGCAGAAAAGCCTTGCCCATTGTGGATACTATATTCCCCATCTCAGCACATGCCATCTTCCTAATCAACAAATTAAAAAACCTGGGAACCATGCCTTCCCATGTCCTATCAGTGGCCAGGTGATTCTAATGCTTAACACCCTTCACATCGTCAGTGGACTCAATGTTTACGAACCACTTCCCAAATTCATATGTTGAAATCTTAACCCCCAAGCTGACAGTATGAGGAGGTGGGGACTTTGGGAGGTGATTAGGTTATCAAAGCAGAGCCCCCATGAATGGGGTTAGTGCCCTTATGGAATGGGATTAGTGCCCTCAGAGAGATTCCTCACCCCTTCCACACTGTGAGGTTCCAGAGAAAAGGTAGCCAACTATGAATGAAAATATAGGCCCTCACCAGGCACCAAATCTGCCGGCACTTTGATCTTGGACTTCCCCACCTCCAGAACAGTGAGAATTAAGTTTCTGTTGTTTATGAGCTACCCATTTTGTGGTATTTTGTTATGTCAGCCCCAATGGCCTGTGACAATACCCATTCTTCCATTTCCTACTGCCTTATTCAGGCTCTCATTGTCTTTTAAAAAATCTCTTTTATTGTGAAATGTAACCTAACATATATATGACAAAGTTTATAACAGGAATGCACATCTTAATAATCATAAAGGTAATACCCAATGGAACCACAAACTTGGTAAAGAAAAGAAGTGTCCAGCCAGGTGCGGTGGATCATGCCTGCAATCCCAGCACTTTGGGAGGCCAAGGCGGGTGGTCTCCTGGCCTGGTGATGGCCAGATCAAGACCATCCTGTCCAACATGGTGAAACTCTGTCTTTACTAAAAACACAAAAATTAGCCAGGTGTGGTGGAGCGCGCCCATAGTCCCAGCTACTCAGGAAGCTGAGGCAGGAGAATTGCTTGAACCCAGGAGGCAGAGGTTGCAGCGAGCTGACATTGCACCACTGCACTCCAGCCTGGGGAACACAGCAAGCCTCCATCTCAAAAAAAATTAAAAAATAAAACTTTCCATTATCCCAAGTGCTGTCCTGCCCAATCAAAATCTTCTTCCCTTCCTATCTGAGGTAACCTTTGTAATAGTTTTTCTTTGTTGTTGCTATCCTTTATGATTTTACCACTTAGATATGCATCCCTACACTGTATAACTTAATTTTGCCTGTTACGAATACAATCAAGTTTTACATATTCTTTTGTGTCTTGCTTCTTTCAACATTGTTAGATTAATGCAGGCTATGTATGACATGCGGTACATCCATTCACTCTCACTCCTGTATCGGATTCCATTATAGGTATATATGACAATATATCTATTCCCCTCAATGAGGTATGCCACTATATCTTTGTTAATACTTTTTCCTCTATTTGGAATCTATCTACCTTTCTAGATTCAGCTTAAGTATCGCCTTCTTTATGAAATCTTTTTAAAATGACCTTCAAGGTAGAATTGACCACTGTCTCCTGAACTCCCAATGTGTCATGTGTCATACACAAGTGTAGACCATGGCCGATATAACATTAATTTATTAGTACATCTGCCCTTCTCTAATAAACTTGAGGGCAGGACTCAGGTCTCCTTCATCTCTGTTGCTCCAGTGTCTGAGACTGTGGTATGGATTGAGTATATACACATGATACATGTTGGCTAAATAAGTGCATGGACTGTTAGAAAACTTTCAAGTGTAATACTTAGAACTTCAAAGATATGAAATATATGTGATCTATAGTAATGAACAAATTAAAAAGATGAACCTAATATAGAGGCCTGAGGTTCTGGATTTTAATATTCCTATAAAGCACCTGTCGCTATAGGATTCGGGTCTTGGTACAAGTCCTCCATGGCTGATATCATAAAACTCAATAGAATTCTTACCTGAGTATCAACTTTGGTCTTTATTCTTTATTGTCTGCCAACTCATATGACCATTTCCCTATTACTGGTAGGCAAATAGGCAAATGCTAAACAACCTTGCTGAGGAAAATACAGTGAAAATGAATTTATTAAGAGCATACATTTTTCACCAGAGCACAATCTTCAAAGCAATATGCTACACTGTCATTATCTCATTACAGTAATTTCAAGACTTGCTCCTGTTAACTTATTAAAAAACATTTAAAATCATTTTCTTCATTGCAGGCACAACAAACTGTCTCATTATCCAAATAGGATCAGAGCCAAATGATATGGCAAGGGATGGGATAAAAGAAATGCACATATGCAGGAAAAAGTCAGAGTTCGGAGAAAGGCAGGCACACAGCAATATACAAGTATAAACGACTGTTTGCCAAAGAAGTGATTTTTCAAAATGCTGGCACTATTATGCCACAATAGAGCTAAGCCATTATGCCGCTCACCTTACCCTAAGCTCTCTAGAGAAAACAAGATACTTTGTTAATTGACTAAAAATTTTTCTTGCATAATACCTAGGTATAGCATGAATGCACCTCTACTCATTGTATATATGCCTAACATCACTATAAAACAATCCTATGTAGATATATGGATGACAACTTTTACATTAAAAATAACAACAAACCATTTCAAATACATTGCCTAAGCAGGGGTTGGCAAACTACAGCCTGCAAGCCAAATCCAGCTGCCACATTTTTTTGTAAATAAAATTGTAATTGAAATGCAGCCATGCTTATTCATTTACATATTATCTATGATTGCTCTTATACTACGATGACACAATCAAACAGAGATGATATAAACCACAGGCTGAAAATATTAACTTTCTGGCTCTCTTCAGAAAAACTCTGCTGACCCCTGGTCTACAGCCTTGCTACCGTAAAGTAGTACCGTGGACCTACAGCGTAGGCATTACCTGAGGGCTTATTCAAAACGCAAAACATGAGGCTGCAACCAGACTGACTGGATCAGAATGTGCATTTTAAGTTGTCCCTGGTGATGAAAGTGAATACTAAAAGTTTAGAAGCACTGGTATAAAAAGAAAGAAACTCACCAAAAGGGGGTGGGTAAATTATTACTAGACTCACAATATTTTATTATTAGACAGCAGAGAAGAGGGCTGCTTGCGAAGATTTTTATAAAGACGAGAGAAAAGGAGGTGGATTGCAAATTAGGGAACACATTAATATTGCAGATGAAGCGGAGAGATTTCTATTAAACAGCATCAATTTATACCCCTAGAGACTACGGGACATGTGAAAACTACTTTAACTCAGATGGCTAGGTACTTTGTTTTCTTTCATAAAAAAACCATTACTGCTGAGAGCTGGTCTGGGCCCCATATCATTCTCCCTAGTACAAAAACAACAAGTAAATAAGAAACAAATTTGCTGATTTCAACCAAGTCCATTTGGTTGTCATATTCATTTCCTTTTTAAATACTCCATTCTCCCTGTGTAACAGGAAAATTGTTTTTCCAATAAGGCAAATGGGTTATGATTTGCTCCCTGAAAATAAACATGTTATAAAATCCACTCTAAATCTCTATTTTATCATGTGTTATTTGTGTTCCATTTGTAACAGGCTATATGCTGTCATTTGGGGTTGACTTTATCCAGCGCTATAAGGGTCTGGCAGAGATGAAAAGCATTTCCTCTTAAAGTTGCAAAGCCTGCTCTATTGTATTTACACTTAAGATCCTTAAGTTTTCTAAGTTTTTGAGTTAGGAAGTTTTACCTTATCCAACTCAGACACCTCCAAAAAGAAAAGCATAACATATAAAAAAGCACAAAACCCATTTTGTGACTTTCTCTTCTAACCAATAAATAGTGAAGCTCAGGCTTGTGAAAACCACATTAGAATTAGAATCCTCACTGGAAAAACAGCTTCACGAGCTAAGAAGACATCAGGCAATAATTTGAAAGAGAAAGTTATTGCTGCTTTGATAACTTTCAGTTACTCAGAGATTGTTACCTTCTGCCTCCAAACACACCCTGTTTTGGGCATGCAGGACTTAGCAGGAAGAAAATGTATTCAAGTTAAAGGAATCCTTTGTCAAAGAGCTGAAATCAGAGATGACAACATGACTTCTGCCACAGAAAATGTAAACCTTTTACCACTCCCTATTCTTCCAATTAAATCTGACAAAGAAGCAATGTGGCTGCTATTGTATGATCTTTTTTTGGAGCACTGCCCAATGTTATAGCTAGAAGAAAATTCAGAAGAGGGCCAATACCCTCTGTTTAGAGATGAGAAAACTGAGGTCCAGACAGATTAAGTGTACTGTGCAAAGTCATGCCACAAGTTAGTAGGAGATCACCAGGATGAACACTCCTAGAGGACAGTCCTTTTCTTTAAATTTTTGCACTTCCTAATTGTTAGTACTGTCCCTGGCACACAGTAGGCATTCAAAAATTGTTAGTTCAACTGAATTCCAGGCCAAAGTTTTTTCCATTGTACCATGCTTACTCATGTTTAACAATGGATTAGTCTTTTTTATCTTCCAAAAGAATCATAAGTCAGATTTCAAATTATGCTTTTACACAGGTATAATTAAATCTTTGAAAGGTGGGATGGCAAAAAAATTAGAGGCTAGAGTGTAACAGACATTTTACAACCTGCAGATGCCAGCAGCAGGCAGCTCCCATCCTACTTCACTCCCACATCCCCCACAGTATAACGGCAATTATATTCCAGGGTGAATAATATAATTATCTAAATGAAACCAGGAAGGGAAAAATAAAGCATCCAACATAAAAGGATTAGCTGCTCAAGACTTGCGGTTGAGGGAGGCAGGAGGATGGATCCAGGCTGACAATTTCATAAAGTAGCCATCAATTATTTAAATCATTGTGACTTTTCAGACAGCATTCTGGACAGCAAGGGGGAAAAAAAAAACTCTGAAATTTTGAAAACCATAAATTAGGAGTGAGATGTGTGTTATTTGGTTTTGGAGTGAAATGTGTTCTGCCTTTAGAGAGAGGAGCAAAAGGAAAGGCAAAGTCACCCTAAGTAGGAGGTGGTTTAAGATGTTCCTTTACTGGAACTTCAGCAGAACAAAATATTTCTTTTACAGTACAAGTGTCAGCGCTGTTAGAATCCAATATAAATACATCATCCAGCACATGAAAGGTTAACAGGTAGAACAGAAATAGAATTGGGCTAGAAGGAGAAGGGCCTGAATTCTACTATTGGATCTGCTATTTACCAGATATGTCATCTTAGACAAAGCACTTAATGTGCTGAACTTGACTCCAGTAAAGAAATTAATTTCTAAGGTATACCTTCCAGCCTTAACATTCTATTGAAGTCTAGCCTTTATATGATAGAGAATACCAATGCTAGCTGGGGAAAATTAATGATGTAGGCTAACTATACACAATCAGGCTTTTATTGAAAAGATTTATAACTCAGAATAATTATCCCATGTATATACGTTTGGTGAAAACATTGCCTGACTGCTATATATTTCCATCATGTAAGTAAACTAGCCTGTGTCTATATGTCCAGAACCTGAAAGAAATAAGGAAACAGAATTGAAATAAGCATAGAATTTTTGCTATTACTTGAGGTATTTGCATTTGCTAAGCTAGCACTAAGGCAATTAATTATTTCTACCCAGGCACAAGGTTTATAATTGGGTTAGTAATCATGAAGTTAATCTGGTCAACAGTTTCATGAGCCAGTTAGCTTGGTTTTCCCTAGATAAAGCTGGTTGACAAAGAGTAAAGATAGCTTCCATTCCATTCATTTACGATGATTTCTATAAAACGACTCCATAAAAAGGCAATATTATAAATATATAATCACATAAATATTTAACTAATGCATTTTAGACAAATATATGAACTATAACATGATTTTTAAAAATATACTTACCCAGGGACTAATTAAAAACATTCACCAACTATGTGAAAGGAAAATAAATCTTGGGACCCCCCAATTCATTAAGCTAAAGCAAAAAAGTGAAGCTGGAAACTGCTTAGGGCAAACCTGCCTCCCATTCTATTCAAAGTCATCCCTCTGCTCACTGAGATGGATGCATATCTGACTGCTTCCTTTGGAGGCTAATCAGAAACTCAAAAGAATGCAATCCCTTGTCTCTTCCCTACCTATGAACAGGAAGTCCTGTCCCCACTTCGAATTGTCCCATCTTTCTGGACCAAATCAATGTACATCTTACATGTATTGATTGATGTCACATGTGTCCTTAAAATGTATAAAACAAGGCTGTGCCCCGACCACCTTGGGCACGTGTTGTCAGAACCTCCTGAAGCTGCATCATGGGCACGCATCCTTAACTTTGGCAAAATAAACTTCCTAGATTTACTGAGACCTGTCTCAGATATTTGGGCTTCACAACTGTAACATAAATTATAACTTATCTCTGACTTTTTTTTCACTGTATTATTTTATTTTCACACTGCTGATAAAGGCATACCCAAGACTGGGAAATTTATACATGCAAGAGGTTTAATGGATTTACAATTCCACCTGGCTGGGGAGGCCTCAAAATCATGGCAGAAGGCAAGGAGGAGCAAGTCATGTCTTACATGGATGGTAGCAGGCAAAAAAAGAGAGCTTGTGCCAGGAAATTCCCATTTTTAAATTTATCAGATGTCGTGAGACTCATTCACTATCATGAGAACAGTGCAGGAAAGACTCCTCCCCGCCCCTTAATTCAATCACCTCCCACCGGGTTCCTCCCATGACACGTGGGAATTGTGGGAGTTACAATTCAAGATGAGATTTAGGTGGGGACACAGCCAAACCATATCATTCACTTAAAGAGAAATCTTAAATTTTCTATTATTTATGTTCTATGTATCAAAACGCTTCTGATCACTTGCTGTTTACAAATTTCTTGTCATGTTGGCTGTTGGAGAAAGTTCTTTCTGCACTTATACTTTGGCTCCTCTGCTCATACTCCTTCCATCCTATTAATTCTTGTTAGGAATAATGCTCAAAATCCTAAGGAAATTGAACACTGGAACAAAGGATTCTTAGAAAAACAATTTTACTTCTGTGCAGAGGGATGCCTCCTTGGCCAGCTGCCATGAGAGCACACCTGAACAAAGGGACACGAGAGCCTTTATTCCTGACACAACTCCTGCCCCTGTACCCTTTCCTCAATGGCTGGGGTCGGGTCATACAATGTAAACCAATCCCAGTTGGCTAAACATTTGATTTTTTTTAGATAAGGTGGGCACTTAAAAGAAAGTGGAGGGGAAGGGAAAGGGATGTCTGTAATGAGCTAGATAGTCCTCTTTCCAAATAAGGAAAGGAATGTGAGCCGGTACTGAGAACGCCTGGTACTGTGGCGTGCCTGGGCATCTAACAAAGGCAAAAAGGAAAAAAGGGAAAAGGTGGGGGGTCCTATGAATTAAAGAATAAAAGATTGATCAGATTATTTGAAGAGAAACCTCATCATATCCCACAATTCTGCTTCAAATGAGGAGAGCTTGTTAATCTAGTCAAGCCTCTGAGATTATATCTTACTAATATGCAGGGTCACTGTGCATTCAAGGTGGGGGGTGTGCTTGGTACCCCTTCCTGTGTGTTCCATCTGCTAGGCAGTAAATATATTTCTCTTTCTCTATTCTACCTTCTTCACCAATAACTGGTATATAAGTCAGGTTCTAACTGGCCCAGCTGAATCAGTCACCTAATACTGAAAGCTGTGCAAGGGTCAGGTACGGTGACTCGTACCTATAAATCCAGCACGTTGGGAGGCCGAGACAAGCTGATCGCTTGAGTCCAGGAGTTTGAAACCAGCCTGGCCAACATGGCAAAACCCCATCTCTATAAAATATACAAAAAAATTAGGTGGGTGTGGTGGCACATGCCTGTGGTCCCAGCTACCTGGGAGGCTGAGTTGGGAGGATCACCTGAGTCCAGGAGATCAAGGCTTCAGTGAGCCATGACTGTACTACTGCTCTCCAGCCTGGGTGACAGAGTGAGACCCTATTTCAAAAACCAACCAACCAACCAAACAAAGGTGTGTAGGCTGGAAGCAAGAGGCTTCTGAAAGGCCTCCTGGTCAAAGCCATCTCTTCCTGGAAGCTTAACAAAAACAACTCCTAGTTAGCTCTTGACAAAGGAAGATTTCATTTACCATTTGGTGAGCTCCTTCGGGTTTAGCTCCCTCTATAAGATATATCTGGGAGGAACCCCAAATCCCAGAAAAAATGACTTGTTGCTATCTCTAAATGACTTGGTAAAATAATTATATTTGTTCTTTTGTCTTATTAATCAATTCCAGGTTTCCAAATACCTAAACATCCCTAGGCCTTTTTTTTTTTCTTCTTCTTAGAGGCAACAACTGATTATTCACCTTTACATGAAATTTCTCTCCTATTATTTCAGTTGGAAGAAGAAAAATCATTGTGTTAATTTTTGCAGGAGTCTACCACCTGACTTGTGGTCTTTGCTAGAGCTTTAACAGTGTGTCTTCAGCAAGTTAGGTTGGTTTGGAGTGTGTGTGTGTGTGCATCTATGTGTGTTAAGGGTGTGTTTTTCCTGGAAAGAACTGCTAAATATTATCTTTTCTATAAGAGAGCCTAAGAATGATTAAAGTATTTTTACTTTTGCCTTTTCTTAGATTCAACAGTTTACATGTTATATTTATAGTTTTATGAAAGCACTTACCACTGATATACTTGTTTACTTGTAAATCTCCCTCTACCACACCACAAGCCCATTGACCCCAATGATTTCAATACATTAAAAAACTCCAACTGATTAGAAAGCTTATATCCAACACAAAACCTAAACATAAGTGTTTATAACAGTTTTATTCATAATCATTCTAAATGGAAGCAACCAAGATGTCCTTCAATAGGCGAATGTATTTTAGAATCTATGGTATATGAATACAACACAATATTATTCAATGATAAGAAGAAATGAGTTATCAAGTCGTGAAAAGCCACGAATGAATCTTAAGCTTATTGCTGAGTGTAAGAAGCCAGTCTGAAAAAGGCACTTCTTATATGATTCCAATGATATGAATTCTGGAAAAGGCAAAACTATGGAGACAGTGAAAAAATCAGTGACTGTCAGAGTCTTAGGGAGAAAGGAGAAATGTTGAATAGGTGAAGTATGGGAATTTTTTAGGGTAGTAAAAACCATTCTGTGTGATATCATAATGGTAGAGACATGACATATTGCATTGTCAAAACTCACAGAACGTTAAAGCACAAAGAATGAATGTTAATGTATGCAAATTAAAAACATCATTTGGGTTATCATGGAATCCTAGGATTTAGTGCAGAATGTGACAAAACTATCTAACTATTACAAATGTATAAAACAATGTCTTTGAAGAGGGTAGGGAGAAAAGGTACTGACCCAAGTAACACCAGAAATGAGTATAGCCTATAAGACTAAAGGCAAAAGAAACTATAAAAGTACTGTATACTAGCTGATAAAGTTGTTTCCCACAAGGGTATGCGGTAACAATTCTGACACTGCTATACGTATATATTGGAATTGAATGACTGTGTTATTGTTACACATGTATACTAGACTCCATGTATACAGTTAAGTAAACTAATGGCAGATGGTGGGAGCCAGGTTCTCACTGAGGGAGAGGTAGGTCACACCTAACCAAGAGGAGGCTAGAATGCTCCACATAGTAATGGATTAGTGTTGGAGACATCATTATGAACTCGTTTTTAGCTTAATATAGATATAAATGGTTACATATAGAAATATATACAGATATGAATATATTCAAGGGTTAGTATACACTCATATATTTTTCCTTTCAATGTCAGCTGAGTGGGTCTAGAAATAATGATACTCAAGTAACAAGAAACATTCTAAAACCCCAGATCTTGTTTTCCAGTACTAGTGTCTAATAAAGGAACTAGGATTCCTAGAAAAATGGCTGATGCTAGGCCTTGGGCAGGGAACATACAAGATGAGCCAGGAGCACCTTGTAGTGCCAGAAAGTAAGGAGGTGCCTTAAAAAAAAAAAATCACAAAGATGGGAACTTAGGAGATAACAGAAGCCAATCAAAGAAGCTCCTGATGTCCAAAGCTAGACATCAGCAGCAAAATAAAGTGGATTATAACTCCAAGAATAAAATACAAATCTATAAGTCTATACTGACAAATAAATAACCAAATAATTACATAAATGAAGGAGAACAGACAGATCTCTCATGTAGAAGCATTCTAAATCAAATCATTTATACTGATACTCCACCGTCAAGGAAGTGGAGAATAACTCCCTGCACGTTAAGTGTGTGAGCTGGGCAAAGTGGCTTCCTTCCAAAGAATACACTGTGGAAAGGGGGTAAAAGTAACTCGGTAGTGAAAAAAAACCTGACAAGTATTGCCTCAAGCAAGTAATCAAGGTTAACATCAACAGTGCTAAGTCATATTGATAGTGTATACCCTGGTAAGATGTGATGAAAATGTCTCCCAGAAACACATAATCCCAGTGAAATCATGAGAAAAATAGCAGACAGGCACATATTGCAGGACATTCTACTAAATACCTAACCAGCACTCCTCAAAACTGTCACGGTCATTAGAAGAAAGGAAAGTGAGAAAACTGTCACATTTAAGAGAGCCTAAGAAGCCATAACAACTAAATGTATTGTGGTATCCCAAACAGCAAGAGGGCATATACACACACACATATAACACATATACACAAAACAAGGCAGTGTGAATAAAGTATTAGTTAATAATAATGTGTCAATACTGGCTCATTAATTGCAATAAATGCACCATAGGAATACAGGTGTAAGATATTCATATAATAGGGAAAGTGGGGGTATATGGGAACTCTTTGTACTGTCTTTGCAACACTGATATATCTATAACTTTTCTGAAATAAAGTCTATTTTTTTTAAAACACAAATATTTGATACTCCTTTCCTTGGCAAACAACAGAGGTTTGCTTTTACACACCCTAGCCCTAACCAAGTAAGCCAGAGGCCACACTTTAACATAGCTGTTGGCAATTTTCATTTTATTCATTTGGCAAATAAGTACCTACTATGTGTTAAAGATTTATTTGGCTCTAAAGCAACACTTTGAAAGGTTGGAAGAAAAGCGTACTCCTCCTGTTCAAGAGGCAAGAAATTAACTGACAGGCCAACCTTCTCTCTGCTCGGGCAGGCTGCTCACTCTGGTAAAGCCTCAGAAGCCATGGGCAAACACAGCAAGCAAGGTCACCGGAGCACTTCTGCAAGTGCCTGATAGGCAGCCTTGACCTTGAAATGACCAAGGGGACAACAAATTCCGAAATGCTTTGTGGAATAAAAAGGAAGAAGCAATTAAGCTCCTGCAGCTGAAATGGGGCAAAGAGAAGTAGTGTGTGTGCAGTGAGAAGAGGTGGAGAATAGCTCTCATTTAAGTGTAGTTATCTGTATTTGACTTTGTAGCTATTTGCAAGTGAATACTCAGGGTATTCTGGACTTCACAGATATGACCATCCATCATGGGAATAGCTGTAACTATAAAGGGGAAAAAAGGAGATAAAAATGAAGAAGAAAAAGAAAGGGAAACTAGAAGGCTAGATAGCTTTTTTTTTTTCCTCCTCAAAAGACTCTATTTCCAATATGCACAATCCAGAAAGGGCATAACGACATAGATAACCTGTTAATGAACTGGCGGCATGTTGCCTTTTCCCCAAAGCAGGACTTTAACTGACAGAGCTCCTGTGTGTCTAAAAAAGTAACAAATGAGAAATGTACAGCTTAAACTTTAAACAAATGTGAGTGTGCTAAAGCCAAGATGGCTGCCCCTGTGGACACGGAGGTGATGATGAACCCCATTTGGTCATGCCTTTGAGGGCTCAGGAGGCACGGGGATTCATGAGTGCAATATTTACCCCAAAAAGTCAGACTGTTGGGTGGTTTGGTCAACCAGGACAATAATTCAAAAGACTGATGACAAATGCTAAGCTCGGCACAATGCTGGGGCTCACCGGATCTCAGGCAGCCATGACGCCATCACACAAAACTTTGGTCTGGAGAGAAACGCATGCAACTTTCTGTCTCCCCTTCAGAGCTGAACTTAGTGGATCTCTGCCTCAGCTGCCTCTGGGACCCCAGGCTCTCTACCCCTTAATCCTGTCTGAACTGCCAAGGTCCACTGTTCCTTAAAAGTGCATCCATTTGAACACGTCCCTTCTCTAAAAACTGTCACCATTCTGTATCAGTTCCATTTCAAAAGTAAACTGGTGTGTTTAGAGTTTGAGACCTCCCTGGTAGAGTTTTGTGTCCCCGTTAACCTTATTTCTCATTCTCCTTTCATTCCTTCACTCATTTAGACTCTCACTGTCTGATGAACACGCGATGGTCAGTTTTACCTTTTGTGTCTTTGCTTACGTTGTGACCGCTGTTCAGGTCACTTTTCTCCTCTGCCTTCTTCGTTTCTACACATCCTACAATGACCCAGGGCCCACTTCTTGCCTAAGGTCTCTCTTGAATCCTCCAGCCTTCTGTCTCTCTCTCTTCAGCTCTTATAGTGAAAATCTTCTAAACCATCATATTCAGTACTCAATTATAAAGTGTCCTTCACTGTTCTTGGATTCGTAGGTGTGAGAAATTCCAGTTTCCTAATTAATTGATCCCTACTAAATTCCTGAGAAGGAGTCTTGCTTTAAATTTATTCTCGGCCGGGCGCGGTGGCTCAAGCCTGTAATCCCAGCACTTTGGGAGGCCGAGGCGGGCAGATCACAAGGTCAGGATGTCGAGACCATCCTGGCTAACACAGTGAAACCCCGTCTCCACTTAAAAAATACAAAAAAATTAGCCGGGCGAGATGGCGGGCGCCTGTAGTCCCAGCTACTCGGGAGGCTGAGGCAGGAGAATGGCGTGCACCCGGGAGGCGGAGCTTGCAGTGAGCTGAGATCCGGCCACTGCACTCCAGCCTGGGCGACAGAGCGAGACTCCATCTCAAAAATAAATAAATAAATAAATAAATAAATAAATAAATAAATAAATAAATGTATTCTGTATCCCCACATCACCTTGTCGAGTGATAGCACAAAGCAGGTGTTTAATAAATACATACTAATCATTTCATTTTATTAAAATTTCAGTGGTGAAAATTCTTTCACTGTGCCATGTCACTCTTGTTTTAAGAGATGTGTCAGCTTTCACCAGCCCATCTGAGATTGTCTATGCTAAGATTAAGTACACACAAGTTTTTGAGTAGGGCAGCATCCTTGAAAAGCATGAAGAAAAGCAGCTGCTTTATTCGAACAGTTAATCTTAAAGGGCCATTAAACTTTGAAGCTGAGATAGTCTTGTTTCCCTCCATTTTCTCACTAGAACATCTCTAAGCCAGAGCTGCAACATCCACATAGGGCAAAAACTGCTTAGAATAAGAACCTCAAAAATTTCCTAAGTACAGCAGTTCTCTGTCTACACTCATCTGGCTCCTACTAGCAATCTCGCACAATCAGCAATTCTGCTGCTCCCAAGAATGATAACCATCATTTGCTTGGGCTGTTGAGCCAGGCTTTTCTCTTCCTAGTATCTTTCAATGGGATGCTCTTCCTCTTCTCTAACATTTAAGGAAAAGAAATAAATCTGAAGATGCCTTTGTTAGCAAGTAAAGTCAAATATATTTCAGGCAAAGGCAGTCCTCTAAAGATCTGAGTGACAGAAGTGTTAATGTATTTCAGTCCCTGTCAGCAGATCTGTCATAAGTCATTACCTTCTCTCCTGCTTATCTACCAACGAGTGGGCTGAGGCAAGATCAAAATGGACAGCAGCCAATCAAAACCTCAAAATGCTTACCCCAAGTAAGCCCTGTTTCATAGAACAGTCTAGGTGACAACTAAGACGACCATCAGTGGGGCTTCTTTACTCATGATAGCAAGTAATCTCAGAGTCCTACTTTAAAACCCAGGGGTTCTCCCTATATTGATGTCATTCTGAAACAGTCTCGTGCTCAGACAAGTTTCTTAGCACCAAGCAAAGCTAGTAAACAAGTGTCACCAACTATAATTACTTTCTCATTCAGTAGTCCCTCATGACTCCTCTACCCAAGGAGATAAAGGCTTCCAGTTTATTCTTTTTAAACTGACCTCATAACCCAGATGTAGTAGATGAATTCTTTAAAAGTTGCATCTAAACTAAAATCTGTTCCAAATACATTAAGAGAGATGATAGACTGTTGAAGAAAACATTCAGAATAATGGTTGACCTCAAAAATAAAAAATGTTGAGATAATTAAGGATCCTTATAAAATGTGTAAGATTGGTTGCAGACGATTTTCTGAAGACAAAAGAAAATAATGTTTATCTCTAGTCCCTGTGGTATTATTCCAAAACCCTAGCTGACTATATTATATAGAAGCTAGTTTAAATACAGTTAAATATTTTTTTCTGTCATTGCTTTGCAGAAAGTTACTTACAGAAGTCTAGTTAACCAGGAACTTCTCTAAGAAAACCAGCCAGTCAGAGGAGATCCTGTTTCTTTTTCATTCGAAGGTAAGACAATAAGTTAACGATATTTATAGAAATTCAATTTGATCATATAATGGGCCTGTTCTGCCTGTATATTAAAAAAATCATCTCTGAGTGACTCGACTTACAGCCTTCTTCATCAACAGTTATGAGGACAAGTTCCTTTGTAATATTATATCAATAAAGGCACTACTGATAGATTAATCATAAGCATGAGCTGGTCAATTTCCTTTTCCATGGAACTATGTGAAGGAAATGTTTGGATGAGTACTTTTAGAAAATAAATACTCTTTTGAAGCAACTACTTTCTTACTTAATGTATCTCTTTGTATGTTCAGATTTTCTAAGATTAAAATACTGGAAATAGCACCATAGTAAGGTACTCATGGAATGATGGGGAATTCATTTCTGTGAAGGCTGAAGAGGAATCAAAATGACCAGGTTTGGTTATGCTATAAAACAAACATAGAAAAATGTTAATGGTAGAATCTGGGTGGTGAGTATGTGGGTGTTCAGTGGACATTTTTTTCTAGATTTTTTGTATATTTAAAACATCTTTGTGATAAACTGGGGAAAAAATATTGCCAGGTTCTTGTACTGGTTGTCTAATCATGTATGAAACAAACCAGTAAATATTAGTGAAGCTTTCCACTTAGTAGAAAATATTTTTATTCATGTAGGCATTTTCTTAGCACCACTCCCTTTAACACTAGTGGATTTTTTTTTTTTTTTCCTGAATGGAGAAATATGTGGGCATGTGGACCACTAATAATAATTATGAAACAGATCAATATGTAGAAGACTTCATAAATCCCTGCTGAATCCATGATCCCATGGTACTTCTCATCCTAGTCTTTGGAGGTAGTCTATAGTCTGGGCAAGTGTCATTCTCATTTTATACATGAGAGAGGAGAAGCTCAGAGAAGGCAAGTGGCTTGGACTTGTCTAAGGTCATTGAGCTGATGATTACGGAGACCAAATCTATGTTGCATATCCATTTCCCACCTCACCATGATGAAACGTAGCAGTAAGCACTTTCAAAGATGGCTATGAAGAATCACAACAAAACTTCTACAAAATTAAAATGTACTAAATCAGTAATAGAATTAACAATACACAAGTAACACAACTGGATAAAAATGATCTGAAAACATGGACGAATGTTATCAGATCCGAAAGGCTCTATTAGTAATAAAAGATTTAATTTGCTCTGGTGTCTTGGAAGTGAACAGGTGAGTGCTGGACAATCTAAATAAAGACAAGAACAAAGGCATCTTCCACTCCATCTTCCTCGATGAAGTCTTAGGTAGCCACAAGTGGTTATTTCTTGACATGAAGAGGCAAAATAATAGTTGGTGAATAAATAAAATAACAAAAGTAAAATGCAAAGAAAATCAAAACTCTGAGTGGTAAGTTAGTGTTTCTTTAGGTATCAATAAACACTGAAGAATCAGATTAGACCCCAAGGCATCTTGGTTCTAAGACTTATTTTTAGCACAGTGAGACCATTAGCACCATCTCTCAGCGCTTACAGGGGGAAAAAAAAATCAATTGATCAGTTCTCTTCAACCTAATGATTTTCATAATGACTTCCAGCAGACCTTAAATGGGACTAATCTATTTACACTAATAAAAGCTGAATCTATTCTGTACCAGAGAGTGGAAGGGCAACAACTGGCTGTGATGCAAAAGCTGCTCAAACGCAACGTTCTTCATATGAACATAATGTGATATGATGAGAACAATATGCTACTGCTGCTGGCCACACTTCCTCGGGAAACCAGAAGAAGTTACTGGCAGTGCCTTAGCTTGGCTGAGGAGATAATAGGTTTGGGCAGCAGTATAATTATCTCTAGCAAATTATTATACTGTAAGCAGCTGTGTCCACCAACTTTCAGTAAGAGCTCCAGCAATCACTCAGCCTACCAAACACTTTCACTTTGAACCTTGTTGACATCTAGAATTTAGACCATCCTGGGCCTACTGCCTTAACAGAATACTTATTTATTTATTTTTTCTTTTTTAGAGACAGAGTCTCACTCCGTTATTCAGGCTGAAGTGCAGTGGCATGATCATTGTTCATTGCAACCTCAAACTCCCGAGCTTAAGTGATCCAGCCTTCCTGCCTCAGCCTCCCGAGTAGCTGGGACTACGGGCATATATCATGACACCTGGCTAATTTTTTCTTTTCTTTCTTTTTTGTTTTTCTGGGGGTGGGGGGGACAGTTGCTTGCTATGTTGCCTGAGCTGATCTCAAATTCCTGGCCTCAAGCAATACCCCCACCTTGACCTTCCAAAGTACTGAGATTACAGGTGTGTACCACCCAGACTGGCCAACAGCAATACTTCTACACTGCTTCCTGCCAGAGAGTCTTCAAGGAAAACATAGCCAATTGAATAGACTGTATTCTAGTTATGAGCTGTAGTGGACTAAATAGTGTCTCCCTCCAAAATTGTACATGGAACTTCAGAATGTGACATAACTTGGAAATCTTCTTAGATGTAATTAAGGTAAGGATTGAGATGAGATCGTCCTGGATTAAGACAAACACTAAATCCAATGAAAGTATCCTTACAAGAGCCAGTAAAGAAAACATGGAGATACAGGGGAGAAGGCCATGTTACGATAGAGACAGATATTGCAGTTATGCTGCCAGAGCCAAATATCAATGGGAATCACCAGAAGCTGAAAGAGGCAAGGAAGGATCCTCCTCCAGAGCTTTGGAGGGAATGTGGCTCCTAGGCCTCCAGAACTGTGCAAGAATACATTTGTGTTGTTTTAAGGCACTAAGTTTATGGTAATTTGTCATGGCAGCCCTAGGAAACTAATCCCCTAGCTTTAATGGACAAAAACAGTGCATGCTGCTTCAGCTGCTAATAAATGACCAGCTGACAAACTCTAGGAAAAGGAGAAAGCACATGAAACAGTATCTTCTCTTGCTGTCACACCAGGGTAGGAGAAGGCAGGAAAGAAGTTACTAGCTGGGTGTTAGAGTAGAAAGAACAGAAGGTGGGTAAACAGCAAGCTGGTGATGAGAAGATGCAGGCTGAAAATCTGGGCAGAGAGGGGAGGAGTTGGGGAGCAGTCAGTAGAGTTCAGGAAGGAAGGCGGGTGTTAACGGGCAGGCAGGAAACATATCAGAGCAGTCAATGCAGAGACCTGCTCTCAGGTGACCCGGGGTAGGAAGGAGAGGGCACGTTTTAACTCATTACTCCATTTAACCACTAGAGTGTTGCTATGACACAGATTTTATGATTCCCATTTTATAGGGGAAGAAATAGGTACAGAGAAGTTAAGCAATTTGGTGACAGCCACAAAGCTATTAAATGACATGGCTGGGATTTAAATCCATTTGCATCTGATTCCAAGGCTTGGTTCAAAGTATCCTACAGAGCAGTCTTTTATAAACCTGGCTGCATTAAAGAAAGCCTCAACTATATATATATATTATATATATGTAATATTATGTATTATATATATTTTATATGTGTGTATATATATATGTATTTTTGAGACAGGGTCTTGCTTTACTGCCCAGGCTGGAGTGCAGTAGCGCTATCTTGGCTCACTACAACCTCAACCTCCCGGGTTCAAGCGATTCTCCTGCCTCAGCCTCTGGAGTAGCTGGGACTACAGGTACGTGCCATCACACCCAGCTAACTGTTGTATTTTTAGTATAGACAGGGTTTCGCCATGTTGGCCAGGCTGGTCCCGAACTGCTGACCTCAAATGATTCACGTGCCTCGGACTCCCAAAGTGCTGGGATTACAGGTGTCAGCCACCACGCCTGGCCTTCAACAGTAATTTTTGATGTACTATCTCTCCCAGCAATAACTGATACTAGGGAGTAGAAAGATCGAGGCTGGTGGTACAAATTCCGGCTGCATGTTGGGATCATCTGGGCATCATACCAAACACTGATGCCCATGCACGCCCCACCCCTGACCAACCAATGGGATCTGGGAAGTGGCATTTTTAGGAAGTTCCTGGGTGATTCTAATGGGTGGCGTTGGTGAGAATCAGGCTGTAAGCCTACAGATATAAGTGGAAAGTGCAGCTGGCAGAGGAAGAGACGACAGCGTGGTGTTTGCAGGCAGATTCTAGCCATTTCACTTCTCAAAAGTTACTCTGATAAATACTGGGGCAGAGAGGAAAATGAAAATACACTCTAAACATTTCAAGATTGCCCAGAATTTGTACTTGCACAGCTTATGTTTGTTCCTCCAATGATGTGGGAGTTAAAGCCTGAGCATTAGAAAAGCTGCCTCTGTCTCACATTGCCCTGCATGAGCCAGAAAATGTAGGCTCATCCTGTACTTGGAAATAACTTTGCAAAATCAATGTGCTAGACTAGGAAGCAGCTTCTGCTGCTGCTGCAAATATTGTTTTTACAATTGCTGGGCCTGCATGAAACAAAGCTGAATACTTTTTAAAAAATGACTACTGTTGTGCACCACAAAGCTAAGACCCCACAACATTAGATACCATTTCCTAACCTCACGCTGGGTATTATGATGATGCTATGTTAAGAGAATGCTTCTTAAACTTCAGCGAGTATCAATATCACCTGGAGAGCTGGTCTGAACAGAGATACCCAGAGTGGAGTGAGGTTCAGGAATCTGCATTTCTCTTAAGTTCCCAGGTCACACTGATGCTCTCAGTCCACGGGCCACACTTGCTTTTGCACTGGTATAAGGCAATGCTGCTCAAACTCTACTATATAAACAAATCACCTCGCGATTCTGTACAAATGCAGACTGATCAGAGTTTGATGTTCTTGGCCACAGAACACTCTCTAAGTAGCAAGGGTATGGGATATTCCATTGGGGATAGAGGAAGAAAGTTTGCTTGTATCGCTTGTTCAAATAGATAGTTGCCCATTCAGCAATTTGATAGGTAAGGGGTTAAAAACTTTAAGCACTAGTCCCTTCACTCTTTCTTCAGATGGAGACACCAAAGAAGAAATAAATTAAATGGCATCTCCAAATCATTGATAAACCAGGGAAACGCAGTAAATCAGTTTAGTCTGTCTTCTCATTTTTAAGGAATGAGTAACTTGTACTCTGGGAGACATATAAAGCATGAGATGGTATCCACTTCAATGAACTGTTTCCAGAACTCCACGTTCAGAATCTGACTCAGGAGAAATGAGTAATTTCTCTTAAGAGATTTCCTTAGTTTGAGTCAACATGCTTTGCCTTGCAACAGGTGGAGGCCATTCTTCAGAAAAAGTGATGGCAACAGAGGGATCTCAGATGGTAAGACCGTGAGATGCATCCAATCCTGCCCTCATCCTGGGAGCATTAGAGGCATAAGAACTGTGACTTTTTCATTTTAGCACCATTAACTATCTTAAACCCAAGATCATGAGTCTTATACTGTGAGCAGAAAACACAGCCATGTCCCTGTACTAAGGAATTCATAATTAATTCATTCATTTTCATTCACTCATTCATTTATCCATTTATTAAATAGTGAGTGTTTCCTCCACGGCAGACACCATTCTAGGAGCTGGTGATTTAGGAGAGACCCAACTGAAACACGTATCTGCACTTTTCTATCTATCTATTGTAAAATGCTTTAGGCACTGGAGCAAAAAAGATGGTTCTGTGCTTTACCTCTCTGTGAGGCAGTACCAAAGAGTAAGGGATTTAAAAAGTTCTTCTCTAACTACGGAGAGCCCAGTTTTAATCCCCAATCAGTTGCACATTGATACTTTTATAAAACATAAAAATGAATTGCTAGAACAAAGAAATTTTAAAACCCACAAAGATATACAAGAGGCCTAATTTTTTATTTTGGATTCAACAGACAATGTCAAAATGCTGAAAAAAATTAAGTGTCTAAATGCTCACTCCTAAATTCTCTAAGTCTCATAGCAGACTGGTGACAAACAGCTTGCAGACAAGCATAATCCTCAGAATCCACTTTGGGTAGAACTGGCCGGGAGCACAGACTCCCAGGTTACATTGCCTGGGTTTGTATTACAGTTCTACTACTTGGCAGCTATGTGACTGTGGGCAAGTTATTTAATTTCATTGTTTCTCAGTTTCCTCCCCATAAAAAGAATACCACTCAGAATTGCTGCCATACATTTTAAACACTTGCAATCAATATAGACAAAGCACTCAGAATAGTGTCTGACTCATAGTAAATGCTACTAAAGTGTTAGCTGCTATCATTACTACTATCTACTATTATAACTGCTATCATTACTGTTTTTACTTCTTCTATTATTACTACTAGTGTTACTCTGCTGTATCAGCTTGGGCCAACACTTGCACAGTTGTTTTATGTATAAAATGCTGCTTGTCATCTCTTCCTTCCTACTGACTTCCTTCCCTCCTATGGAATCTGTGACTAGAAAATGAAATCACTTAGAACACATGTTGGCACCCACAGAAAGGCCTCTAATAACCCAAGTGTCTGTACTGCCCAATTGCCACTTCAGAGAGACAAGGACAAAGTGTCCTGGGGTTCTCTCCACAGGGCTCCTAGGCACTGTGTCTGTCTGTTATCAAACAAGTGGAAGCATCGCTGAGACAGCTGTCCTCCCACCCTCCCTGGAGAATCTGGCTGGGCTGATGCTGTGTGACACTGGGTGTTGCCTCAGGGAAAGGCACATCCTCTCTTCTACTCTGTGACCAAACAACAGTTTAGCAAAGGGAAGAATTTTAAAGGACATTTTTATACTTCCTGTAATTGAATACTTAACCCACGTGCATCTTTCACACATACACATATTTCTCCAAGCTCCTTCTTAACATTTGTTTTCGATTCTCAGTTAAAGTTTTTGAGAATTATTTCTTACTCTTTCTTCAGATTAGCCACCCACAATTAGCTGGGAATAAAATATTGAGGAAACATAGAAACACATCCGAGAATAAAATTCACCTTGTGCGTGTAGAGGGAGACAAAAAAAGAATGAAGCTTGAGTATGGGGAATTATTAGAAAACAATTTACAATCCTATAAGGCAGGAAAATACCCAAGATAGGAAAAAAAAATAACCATCTCCTTGTTTGCTTTTTAAACTGCATAACTTTCTCTGAGAATATTAAACAAACTTATTGATATGGTTTAAACAATTTGCATTTTCATAAAATAAAATTTTTATGAAAGAAAGGAGAGTAACATAATCACACAAAAAATTAAGTAGGTGTGTTAGCTCTAGAAAAAAAAAATCGCAGGTTAGTAGCTTGAATGGTCTTAGTCTCAAGATTTATTCACTTATATATAATTATATCTTGACAAGGTCAAAGAGAGAACGGGTAAAGCTGGAGTTCTTACCTAGCCTCACAATGACTTAAAGGGCAAGAAGCACAGTAATGTGTACAAAATGGCTGGTGATGAGGTTGGGAGGGATCTGACAGGCACACGGATAGACTGCCCAGATATGTCATTTTGCTGGTAGCATATGGCCTTGACATGGCCCAGATTGTAGCTAAGGAGTTACGAGTTTTAATGCATCTTTGCTACTGAAGCTGCAAATTATCACATTTAATAGTATTATTGGTTCACAGATTCACTCTGTAATGTACTGTTGCCTTTTTTTTCCTTTTAAATTCAGTACACTAAACATGTTCAGGTTGCTCTGTATGGCATATAGCGTGACACTTCAGATAAATACTGAAAGGTTTTCTGATGGAAATGAGGCTAATGATATGGTCAGACAACACATAAAAGTAAGCATATTTTTGTCACTCTCTATTTCTCATCTCCCCATTCTGACTCTGCGAGTATTCATGACCCTCAAAACTTACTCACTGTATCCATCCTTCCACCTTTCCTTCCTTCTTTCCATCCATCCACCCATCCCTCCATCCGTCCCTCCTTCCCTCCCTCCACCACACATTTATTCAGTAAGTTATTCATTGAGCACCTTCCTGCTGCCTGGCATTATAATATGTGTTTGCAACTTACCCTCTAGTGGGAAAAGACAGAAAATATACAAGTTAGCGAAATTAATTAATAATTAGAGTTGTGATAAGTGTTAGGAAGAAAAAAACCAAAGTATTAAAATACTGATTAACTGGGGAGATCTACCTGGGATCCTGACCCCCCCCCCCCCAAAATAAGGTATTCTATTCAGATGATTCAAATAAAGAAATATGAATGAAGAAATAACTTACAGAGGTATGGGAAGGGTTGAAAGCAGCAACAAGGGATACTGAGGCACCCAGAGGCTTGTAACAGCAGAAAGTTGAAATCAAGAGGCAAGGAGAAGAAATGACCTTGCTAGAGTCCAGTGAGAGCTGGAGCTATGGAGGATGTGTCACCTGGCAGGATCTCCGGTGATAGAGGGAGGCACGCACAGCCAGGGCCATGATCCAAAGTGAAGAGGAAGGGGAGAAGAAATCACCCACCCTCGTTCTCCTCCCACTTTCCAATCTTCTACTTGTGCTGCCTATTGGCAGAACTTGATCAGAAGCTATCTGGCAAGGGGGCCTCCATGACACAGTTCACAGACACAGTCCATAGGGTGTGGCCTCAGTATTGATAATGGATGGGGGTGGTGGTGAGGGAAAATGGGAGAATGGAGAATAACCAGGAAAGGGCACCTACTTAGCTAGGACAGTCAGGAAAAGCCTTCCAGTGGACATGACATTTGAAGTGACACCCAGAGAGGAGAAGACCCCAGCCACACAAAGAGCTGGAAGAGAAATCCAGCAGAAGGAAGAGCGAACATGTGCCTTTGGCATTCTCCCTTCTCTGCACCCCACACTCAGTACAGATCCCTCACCAGGCATATGGTTATCAGAGACCCAGACCATCCAAATGAACACCTTCCTATTCTATTTTATCAACATAATAGAAAAGCTTGTTCATAAAAAAACATACTCAAAAGCAGAACACTTCTCTAAGAAAGGTCCAGCACTTCTGTAAATTCTAACGTACAAAGAAAAATCAAGGGAGACATATGTAAAGGCAGGAAAGGGCAGGCAACTGGAGCAAGCATAACTCCCTTCCAATTATACAACTTCTCTTGGAAAAGCCCAAGTCTTCCACATACTGAATAGTCTCATATTGTACAATTTACTAAAAGTGTGAGACTGTGCCCATCCTACTCGTAAATGAAGAAACACAGTAAGGATTCAATTCCAGTGAAATAATAGTTAATGTATACCTATAATTTAAACTCCTACTAATTTTCTTTTAGTTTTATATTTACCTCCAAGTCACCAGCTAAAATGTATATAAACTATATGCCTCAAGCCTATTAATCAAAAATATGTACTGACAGATGATTTTATTTTTTCTGATGCTAAGAAACCATTTTTTAAAATATCAAGTAAAATTTCCAATACTAACAAGATCATCATGTGAATTCAGTGATTTGACTTTTAAAGGCCAGTTTACTAGTTCAAATTCCCAGTGAGGTAGGGAAGTCATTGAAAGGTAAGGCTGCCCTTAAAAGGTACAGAGGGTTTCCTGCTGGTAATTGAGGTTGGGCATCATAACTTCCTTCCTGTTAATCCTTCATACTCAGGGATGCATTCACCAATGGAAAAACAGTTCCTTTCAAGGACAAATTCCAGGTATAATAATGAGGAACTGCCTGCATGTTAATGAGATTCACCATCTCTCATATCCAAAGGTGTTTTTTTTTTTTTCCTTAAAGATCTTAAGGAACTTCCATCATCCAACTACATTAAATCTAAATTTCCCTAGTGCCTATTTAATTTATTTTCTTTTGTTTTGTCCCTGATGAATATGGAAACAGATGGTAATTCTTCTTCTTTTTTAAATTTATGACGCTTGCCAAGTCAATGAAAATTGCTGATAAAAATAAGTTCAAAGTGTATTATTACCTGTAGGAGAGGCCGCTGCACTCCCAGCACCTTCATGGTGTCTGCGTTAGCCAGAATCTTCAAAGGGTCAGATGTTTTAGTGACTCCTTCAATCTCCTTGTTGATCTCAGCCAAGACTTGATTGAGAAAGATGTTTTTGATGTACACGGTGAGAAACTCTCGAAGAGGACACTGTTTGGCTGGGCCAAGACCCAGGGCATGCTCAATCTCCTGAATAAATCTGGAAGACAAACAGTAAGAAGGTTATTAAATTTATGAGGAAAGTGTTATATAAATATGTCAAGATGACATGATAATATCTAGCGTTGGCTATTTCTGTGAAGAGGGCAGGTCATCATAATGCTCATCTCTGTATAATTTTTATCTTTTAAAAATATAAATTATTCCACTAATTGAATAGAAATAGGATGAAACAGAGAACATGACTTCTAAAATGGGGGGAAAAGGAGAAGACAAAACTATTTTAATTCAAGAAGGAGATAAGAATACAAGAAACAATGGGAAAACATGAAAACAAAAAACACAAATTATTGTGCAAATTAAAAAGCACATTCCCGAAGAGTACATATTTCCCACTGAAACCTTTACATCAGGGGTCCCCCTACCCCCGCACCGGGCCATGAACCAGTACTGGTCTGTGGCCTGTCAGGAACCAGACCACACAGCGGGAGGTGAGCGGCCAGCTGGGCGAGCATTACCACCTGAGCTCTGCCTGCTGTCAGTTCAGCAATCACATTAGATTGTCACAGAAGCATGAACCCTACTGTGAGCTATGCATGTGAGGGATCTCGGTTGCATGCTCCTTATGAGAGTCTAATGTCTGACCTGTGGTGGAACAGTTTCATTCTGAAACCATCTCTCCCGCAACCCCTGTCCATGGAAACATTGTCTTCCACGAAGCTGGTACTTGTGCAAAGAAAAGCTTGGGGACTGCTGCTTTACATGTACATATATAAATGTCGAAAAGAGAGAAACAGAGAGAGAATGAAGGATACTCTAAAATTCATGATGATATGTGAGTTCAGAGGTTAAGAAAGGGAATGGGATGGGAGCTGGAGGACAAAGGAGAACTTCAACCTTACTTGCAATGATCTATTTCCTTTATTAAAAACACTTAAAGAATACACAACAGAATGGTAATGATTGTCAAGTCTCAGAGATGAGTATATAGATATTTATTAAAATTCTAATTTTAATAATAAACAAAATAAATTTATTATTATAATTCTTTTAAATTTTCTATTCAGGCAGCCCCTACTTATACGAACAAATTGAAGTTACTACTATTTTTTAGTTAAATAACATCAGTCCTTCAATTACATAGTTTCAATATCTCAATACCACAGTATAGTCACCACAGTACATTAAATTTAAGTAACTAAAGTATAAATTTGTTGCTAGCTCCTCTGAAATCCCAATGTAAATAACTGATATGTGTTCATCACGATTAGTGACCAATCACACCCCTTCTTCCAATGTCTACTGGCAACTGGTCACTGTGCATTTGTTATTCACTTCATGTACAGGCAGCAAAGCATGCAGCTGTGGTGCCTCCCTGTCTCCCACTGATAAACCCATGTGGCATTTTATAAAAATGGATAATTGAAAGAGGGAGGGAATTGGCCAACAAAGATAAAAGTACCACAAAGTGGTAACACTGGAAGTGAAATTTGAATTGAATGTAAAAGGAGTTACAGGAGAAAGAGCTGCCCCTGGGAATGTTGACACTGCTGCCACTGGAGAGGCATAGCCAGACTGAAGGCGAGAACCAACCAGGAAGGTGGTTGTGACCAAAGGGATGCAGAGGATGAAGAGAGATGAGATGTCAGAGGAAGTGATGTTGGCAACAAATTTCACACTTAAAAACCTCTTGGAGATATTTCACAACACAGAAAAAATAAAGGATAAAATGCTGGCAACTGAGCCAAACTTAGAAGTATGACAGTTCACCGAGGCCCAGAAAAGACACTTGCTGTATACTGTAAAGTATATAAGGCAGCGGCAAGCACTGCTATACTAATCTTGATAAGATTTTAACAAAAAATAAAACACTTTAATTCTCAATGTTTCTAATGTTACAGTGTACTAAATACATATTGGTTTTCTTATTTTTCATTTCTGTATATATTTATAAATGCCAGGAATAGAGTTTTAATTTTTTTTTTTTTTTTTTTTTTTTTGAGACAGAGTCTTACTCCATCACCCAGGATGGTACGATCTTGGCTCACCTCCATCTCCTGGGTTCAAGAGATTCTCCTGCCTCAGCCTCTCTAGTAGCTGGGATTACAGGTGTGTGCCACCATGCCCGGCTAACTTTCTTCTATTTTTAGTAGAGATGGACTTTCACCATGTTGGCCGGGCTGGTCTTGAACTGTTGGCCTCATGTGATCTGCCCGCTTCGGCCTCCCAAAGGTTTTTTAATGTTTTCACAAAAAATTGTAAAGTCATGAAACAATTGTGACTATCCTCATTGATTAAGATTGCTTTGCGTGGTTTCAACTTGCATGGTCATTTTTACAGTTCCACAATGCTATGGAAAGCAAGAGCTGTATTGTACTTCAATTTCTTCTCAAAAGGGGAGAAGAAAATAAATGAAAACATAAAATGAATAACCAATTGAAAGATATATTTGCAGTTTGAATCACAGATGATGGCTGGAACTCAACAAGAAAAAAAACCAAATAACTTAGTAAAAAAAATGATCAAAACACATGAAAAGACTGTTTATAGTCAATACAATGACTAATATATTAAACATTTAAAAAATTATTCATTCATAAGAAAAATGCAAAGTAAACTATACTAAGATACCAATTTTTACATCAACGCAATTGGCCAAGTTCCAAAAGTTTGAAAACACACTCTGTTGCCGTAAGTGCGAAGAAAGAGGCATTCTCATATATTATTGATATGAGTGAAAAATGGTACAACCCTTGTGGAAAGCAGGTTGGCACTATTATTCAAAAATCCAGATGCATTTCTCTATGGCTCAGAAATCTCATTCCTGGGAAATTCTTCCGAGAGCTCTATCTAAATATGGATGTGATGATCTACATACCGAATATACAGATCATTACAGCACTGTTTTTAGGCAAAAGACTGGGAACAACCTAAAAGTTCATCAATTAGGGAATAATTAAATAAACTGTGGTATATTTACATTTTGGAATACTGTACAGCTCCCTCTACCCCCAAATGTGGAAACTTTTGATGTACTAATGTGAAAAGACCTCCAGGATATATTGTTACAAGGAAAAAAACAAGCTCAGATCAATCTACAGTTAGTAGTATTTACTACACTAACCCCTATATAACAATTATATATCCTCATTTGTTTATTTTAGCATAAAGACACCCTGGGAAGTCTCAAAAAAATGACTAACTATCCATAGGAGGCAGGGGTGGGGGTCAGGTCTGGAAGAGGAGTGGAAATTAGACTTCTGAATTTTAACTTTTAATAATCATTTGATTGTTAAAAACTGTTAATGTATTAGCTACTCAAATAACTTTAAATCAGAGAATTTAAAAATTGGCTATACGTATCAAAGACTTTATTTCATAAATTGCTGTCTAATTAGGACACATTTAAAGTGTGGTGTATAAACAGTTCCTTAACTTCAGCTGTTTAACCTAATAAAGAATTTTCTTTACTTATGAAATCAATAATACATTGCAGTTAATCTTACATATTACCAGTTAAACACTCTATTAATCCCTGGGGTGTATGTGTGGTGGGGGATGAAGATGGTGTATATATAGGATTGTCACAATGAAAAAAGTAGCTTTTCTTCAAAGAAAGACGAAATTGAGAAAGCACAAGAAAGAGCACTGAGGTTTCTTAACTGATGTTATCACTGTGAAAGAAAAATAAAATATGACCAAAACCAAAATATAATGGATCTTAAGGAGAGGGTGAGTGAAAGAAGGCAGGGAAAAATGAAGAAATAAAAGTAGATGATTAAGCATGGCCACAATTTGAAGATCTCCAAATACCACATCCTGCTACGATGACCCCTTCTGATCTCATCTAACCCTCAAAAAGATGCCCTACTCAGGTGCATCCTAGTCTACTTGGTTGTCTTCCAAAAGAAAACCCCTGTTACTAATTTCCTAATGAGTAAATACATCGAAACTCTTTTTATTATTTTTTAATATTATGAGAATTAATCATCAAAATCTCTATTTTCTTCAAAGGGACTTTGGAAAAGAGTTTTCTGAGTGTAAGTACTTCTGACATTTTCAAAATATTTAACATTTATTAGAACAAAATTTTTACTAGTCAATCTGCTGCTAAACAGATGGGCAGAAGACTCTAAATTAGCCTCATTTTCTTTTTTTCTCATATTTGCCTTTGGTGTCCCTAAAATATGAACTGCACTGAGCAGCACAGACAGAGGGGCCACCATCGCTTCTGGCTGAGTGATTTCTTTCCAATTCACATCATTTATTCCCTAAAGCATACACATCTATCTCACATGACACATACAGGTTGATGTTGTCAGCGCTAACTGGAGGGGACTCATTCAACATGTTTCCAAATCTGCTTTCAGAGCTGCAGGGGACCTCCCTGTGCAGAAGCACAAAACACGTGGGTGAGAATGAAAGAAAAATTAAGGCTGTTTCACCTTCTTTACCTTAGTGAAAAATGGGTAGAATGGGGCTAAGGGATGTGGGAGGGGAGGAGATGTTGGTCAAAGGATACAAAATTTCCAGGAGGAGTAAATTCAAGAGATCAACAGATCTAATCTATAACATGGTGACTATAGTTAGTAACAATGTGTGGATACTAGAAATCACGAAGAGAGCAGAGTTTATGTGTTCTCACCACAAAAAATAAACATGTGACGTAATACATGTTACTTAGCTCAATGTAGCCATCCCACAACGTATACATATTTCAAAACATGTATATCACAAATGCATATAATTTCTATTTTTCAATTAAAAATAAATAAATATGAAAAAAAGTAGTTACATTAAATGGGCAATCTACCCTTCATGGGCAGGAAGGACACAGAAAAATGAGCCTTCCTAGCCATTCAGGAGATGAACCTCACTCACTGTCACTCTGCAGAGGGGAGTGACTTAGAGGAGAGTGGTCAAGAGAGGAATACTTACAGTAGGGCTTCCAGAGTTTGGACCTGGAACGCACAGTCTTGAGCAGGTTACTTAGCCTCTCTTAGCTTTACTTGTGTCTTCTGTAAAATGGCTATAATAATACTACCTACCTCACAGGATTGTTCTGATGGTTTAATGAGGAAATAAAAATTAAGCACTCAAAACAGAGACTGGCACACAATAACCACTTAGTAAATGGTGCTGCAATGGTTTTTAGAATTACTATCTTACATAAACCCTGATGAGGCTGGAGATTAGAGGAAAGTGTGAAATATTGTATGGTTTTTTTTTTTTTACACTTTGGTCCCTTATTTTCCCATCTAATCATCCCTAGTTGGCAATTCAGACCATTAGGTTAATACTTGGAATATTTCACTAATAAATGGATTTAGGAATGAGCAAGAAACCCCATGTGGCCAGGGGCAAAGTGTAAATTGCTAACTGCTGAATCCTTCGTGCCGAGTAGTGCTACTCTATGGCTGGCACACAGTAGACTTGTAGGAAATGCTTATTGAATAAAATATTGGATAAAATAATTAAAAGGTCCTTTGATCATAACCCATAGTTCCTGCAACTAGGACATAATCTATCTGGCATGTAATGCCCTTCTCCTAAGAATTTGGACTACAGATTTCAATACAAAATTTTTAAAAAATCATCCCATATCTCCACCATTCCAATGTAAACCAGTAATTCTTATTGACAGAAGATTCTCTCATTCTTATGCACATCCCACACTGTTTTATATTTTGTGCAATATGGCTGTTCACACTACTTCGTATTCTGCTCTTTCACAGAGTATTACAGACTCATTCTATCAAGCTAATGAACACAGTATTATTAACCAAACCTCTACTAGGGAACATCTTCATTTTGCTTCTGTTGAATTATTTCCACAAAATTAAAATACTGCAAGTAGCTCTTCAACATTTTTGGTGAGTCTTTATTTTATTTTCCCTGATTTGCCACAGTGTACTGGATGAGTCCTTTCATCTAGCAAATGTTTAAAAATGATCTGTTGAATGGGAGACAGGAGGGAGAGTCAAGGGTATAGAAGAAAATAATCAGAAAGCCCAATTTTCCCAACAATGCTCCTCATTAGCTCTATGGAAGTATGAAAACATTGAATTTTTAACAGTGAAAAGAATCTCATTAGAAAAGAAAATACTTCACTTCAAAGTTAAGTTAGAACACAGATGGAGCCCTGTCAAAAGAGTATTATTTAATCTCATGAAGTGCTTTTACACCAGGGATTTCCTATCTCTGTAAATGATGAGCAGGCAAACACAACGTACAGGTATATCTGTGTATATGGAAAAAGAGACTATGAGAGTCAAAGAAAAGGGTATACATAATGCTGTATGGAGAGCATCTCATCACAGGATTTTGAGGACCCTTATTCAGATCAGCCTCCTAAACTTAAGGCTGTAAAATAGGAGAAACCAAAAAACAAATAATGCTAGTATGCAACTGACTCTCGTTGCTTTTGAATGTTTAAAGCACGGATCTGGTAGGGCGTGGTGGCTCACACCTGTAATCCCAGCACTTTGGGAGGTTGAGGCGGGCAGATCACGAGCTCAGGAGATTGAGACCATCCTGGCTAACACGGTGAAACTCTGTCTCCACTAAAAATACAAAAAATTAGTGGCCAGGAGTGGTGGCAGGCGCCTGTAGTCCCAGCTACTCAGGAAACAGACAGGAGAATCACTTGAACCTGGGATGCGGAGGTTGCAGTGAGCCAAGATCGTGCCACTGCACTCCAGCCTGAGCGACAGAGCAAGACTCCCTCTAAAAAATAAAGTAAGATAAGATAAGATAAGATAAAATAAAAGCATGGATCTTATTGTCTAAATTCTAATATTTATAAATATTTAATTGAAGTTTTCCTTTTCAGATTCTCAACTAAGGGCCCTCTAAATGTATGCACATAAGCAATACCTGTGTTGTTGAATTTACTTTCTTACGGCAAGTTATGTGTCCTTTGGAATGCACACATGAGCACACACTACCAACATTTTACCCAATATTTTCAAATTTTTAATCTTCATTTGGTTGCTATCGAGGGAAATTACAAACTAATTAAAATTTCACTCAAGCATCCCTCACTTAGCCCAGCCTTATCACAAATTCTGTTTCACTGTACAGCTCCATTTCTTCCATTTCATCTCAGCCAAGAATTGTGGCTGTTACCAGCTGGAAATATCCTTGAACAGAGAGGTCCTACATCGTATTGTAGAAGCTGCAATATGAGCAGTGATATGTTATTTATTTGAATAAAAATGATTGCTTATTCAATAAGTATTCCGTATATTCATACCCTAAAAAGCTTTTAAATTCGACGGCCAACATCACTAATAATGGGACAAAATGGACATCATGTACCTCCTGACATGATATAAAGAAGAACACAGTATTGTTCTCTGTTATTCTTGCTAAAAAATGCGTAACTTGAATCTAATCACAACAGCACATCATCTTTCATAAAACCAAAATATGAAAAATTTCAGAATATTCAAATTCAGGATTCTGGTTTTACAGCACAAGTAATTCATGCATGACTCTGTCATAAACAGTGAATCACTGTTTATTGCTAATTATGTTTTGTAATACATACATTTACATATACTCTGTATCATACAACATAAACTTTTCATTTGGCTATTTCCTGACTTTGCTGTGTATCATTACATACAATTTGGTAGTTTAGGATGAATAACATACACATTAATATAGGTATCTGGGAGGCCTGGGATGTTTTCTACTGATTCCATGTATCACAACCAATAGAAATGTGTGATTTATCCTTTACGACTTCTGCATTTTGCAGGATCTCTCAACATATCATTTCCTCTTATATGTTTTCTAATCTAGTCTTCACTCTGCAGAGATGTACTATCCTTACTGAGAAGCTCTGAATCTCTCCTACTAATAATTTTAAAGACTAAAAAAAGAATCTGAATTATCTTATCTCCATTTTAGTCCAAGATTTCTATGTGAAAAGTTGCATGACATTTACAGGTCTGCAGAAGCTTTGCATGATCAAAAGTAAGTCCACACGGTCCCATCCTCATTGTGCCAATCCTCTACTGTCACATTTAATATTGTTGTATGACACAGATTGTGTATAAAAGCATACATTAAAATTTTAATTAGCAATAAGCAGTGATATACTGTTTGTGACACCATCATGAATGAATTATGTGTCCTACAAAAGCCACAGTTCTGCATCAGAATTCTGAACCTTTGATTTTGAAGTTTGGTTTTATGTAAAGAATGCAAACAACAGTAATAAGAAGCCTGTAGCATGAATGATACATGAGTTACAAAGAGAAAATAAAATGCACATTTCCCCCCAAATCCAGCGAACTGAAATAATCTTTGGACCCAGAATGAGAATGAAACACTAACTGTCAAATGCAGAACTTTTCAGGAGAGATATGGGCCCATGTACAAAGATGGCAAACAGCACCAATAACACAGTGCTGCATTCGGATAACACTTTCTGCACACCACTCTAAGGGAAATCATGGACTTTTATGAGAACACAGTATAATCAAAATCTCTACCATGCTAGATTTATATGGGAAAAAAAAAATCAACCTACAACTCATAATAAAATCCACCCCCAGACATGGGCCCATCCTTGTACGAAGAACTGTGACCAGTTAGCTATACTCAGATGATAAATAGGCCTTGGGAATCAAAGCCAAGCGAGGCCATGCCAAAGGCTGGAAACAACTCCGTCTGCAGAAAGAAGGCGCCCCCAGCAAACAGGGCTCCTT
Source organism: Rhinopithecus bieti (assembly GCF_001698545.2). Lineage (NCBI taxonomy): Eukaryota > Metazoa > Chordata > Mammalia > Primates > Cercopithecidae > Rhinopithecus > Rhinopithecus bieti. Next base: position 1,824,340 of record NW_016808004.1, on the reverse strand, counting down.
TAAAATATATTTCTTACTTTCTCAACTGCTCTCAGGTATGACATTTAAGACACAGAACAAACTGGAAAACAACTCGGGCAAAGGAAAGAAGCCTCAGAGGAATTGATGTGAGATATATTCAACTCACTAGTATTATCTGAGTCGAAAAAGATCATTTAGAAATGATTTACAAGGGACTCATTCAGAAACAGCAGCAACAGGCATATTTAAGACCACAAATCAGTGGAACATGAAAACCGAAGAAAAATCCATAAAGGTTAATGCACTTTGGAGCACATTTGCCTCTTAATTCATGGGAGTAAGCCATTGGCACATCAGGAAGAGGTTCTCTCCCAACAAGCTGTAATTGTTCATGCTGAGTGTAACTACTATCTGTGCCTTTTGTATATAAAGATTTTCTGTGTAAAAGTGCAAAATAAGCTCATCACTGCAGAGCCCAATCATGTCCTTAGCCCATACCCATAGGAGACAATTTGCTGAACTAATCAAATAAAAAGGGATTTGGGTGCTCTTATTTGTAGTGTGTGAAATTCATGTCTGGGAGTAGAAGAGAAAAGGGGTAAAAATCGTTAAATAAAGGGAGAAAGAATATCATCTACAAAATTTGGATTCTGCAGGTTTATAAACAAATTTAACTTAAAAAATCTTACCATGAGTATATTGCAAGTGATTTGTGACTGCAGTTAAGTGTTCCCTCTAGACTGAAAAGCACTTTAGGTAAAATGAAGTAAGCCTCTCTAAAAATGACAGCTGTTAAATTTTTTTAAGCATATAATTTGGAAATTGAAGTGACTTAAACTCTAACCCTTAATATCAAACAATCTTTTTAAACCAAAAATTGCATAAATAAATAAGGGATGCTGACACAAAACTCAGAGAACAAAATAATAATCCTGCTTTTCCGATAGGTCTGGAATTTTGTTTTTATCCTTTCAGTTTATCTCACAGTAAAATAACCTCTTCTTTATGTTTTTTTCAGAAGGTCAAGCTTTCAGAAAATTTTCCAAGAAAAACTGTAATTTATTACAAAATGTCTATCATACACCTGGAAACTTACGTGTCACATATTAAATATACTCTGTTTTAGGCGCCCCATATCAGTTTGGCCTTCAGACTCTGTAATGCAGGACACAGAAGAATCTGGGAAAGCTCCTACCTGTTGCTATGCCAGTAGGAGCTGTATTAATAATTGCTTACACCCATGGAGCGCTTACCATGTCCTGATCAAAGAGCTTTATATGGATTCTTTTTTATGTGATTTTCACAGACACTCTATGAGGACTGTGCTTTTACCATCTCCATTTTACATGTGATAAAACTGAGCAGCTGAAAAAATGGCAGTAACATTAACAGCTGACAGTTCTTATTGTTCTTATTACAGTCATCTTTCAGTATCCCTGAGGGACTGGTTACAAGACCATCTGGGTGTGTGCACACTCCAGTCCGGCAGTTGGCCCTGCAGAACCTGCGTATATGAAAAGTCGGCCCTCCATATCTTCTGATTTCACAAGCTGTGAATGCTGTATTTTCGATCTGCATTTGGTTGTGGATGCACAGCCCTCCGATATGAGGGCCAACTATATTTATTTAAGAAAATCAGCATAGAAGTGGACCTGCGCAGTTCAAACCAGTGTTGTCTGAGGGCCAACTGGATAGGCCAGCACTGTTTTAAGTAATCACCATGCTTTGCTTCACATATTCCTTACAACACTATGAAGTTATGTACTTTTATAATTGCCATTTGGAAGAAGACATGAAGGCACAGAAAGGTGAAGTTACTTTCCCAAGGTCATATAGCTAGCAACGGATGGGGCCAAAATTTGACCTTGGACAGTTCGTCTCCAGAGACCATGCCAGACTTCATCACTCTATCCAACATACTTCTCTAACATCGCTGCCTCTCAAGGGTTCACCTGTAGGGTTAGAACTCCAGAGGTGGGCAGGTAAGGGGATGACAATCAATAGACTTAAGTCCATGTTGAAAACCCTAAAGTGTGTGTTGAGGTACTGGGACCTTGTGTGGATGGAGAGTACCATAATATTACTAAACATAAGCATTTGAATATATCAAAGACCGAATTATTTCTCTTAAAATACAATAAATATTATCTCTAGCCCTGACTTCTTGCTCCTGACCTGTGTTTCCAATCACTTGATAGATACTTTCAAGTGATGTCCTCCTGATAACTCAAACTATGTCCAACATGGAGCTCTTCGCTGCTGCACTCCCATTATCATTTCCATTCTCTCCTCCTGTGTTCTCTATTTTTGTGTCATCATCATTCCAGTTACCTAAGCTCAAGCCTAAAAATCATCTTTCACTTTTTCTTCAGCCTTGCTACTCATGCAAGAAGCTTCTAGATGTATAGACATTCTCTTTATATTAAATCTTAAGTTCATACATTTATCTACTTGTTTACCCCTTCACTTATTTATTACTCCTTATGCTGAAAGGTAGGCACTATGTTAGTGTTCTAGGTCTAAGGCACCCACAGTGAAAGAATTATGCCCCAGGAGCTATCACCCACTTAGCATATGATATGAATAGTGTTCAAGTCGTTTAATGCTGGCACTCAAGCCAACATTCCTGTGCCTCCATTTGTAACACTCACATACTAATTCAGGTTCTTACAAAATGAGATGATGCATGTGAATAGACAGAATTTAAAATAAGGCAAAACTTTTCCCAGGCCTCCCTAAAATAGTCTCCTAACTGGTTTTTCCTTCTTCCATCCTTTCTTCCTTCAACTTACGGAATATATGACTATTTGGTTAATCTCACTAAAGCAAAGAATCTAGAACTCCTCGCAGTTTCATAAAACATGCCTTGCTCTCTCTTGCCTCCAGCATGGTCTCTGTACATGCTGGTTCATTTATCTAGAACAGTGTCACCATATATCTGTCCTGTCACTTGTCCGGTAGCCACCAGCTTAGATGTCACTTCCTCCAGAGGCCCTTCTCCTTAAATGTATGTTGAACGCCCTTTGACTATGTCACCACACCACCCTAAGTCCACAGAATTCTGCTGCTATGGAGGTATCCGTCTTCCCTACTAGTTTTTAAACATCTTGAAAAGAGGGAACATGGCTTTTTCATTGTAGACAATGTTTGACATCCAGTAGGAACTCAAGAAGTAAGTCTAACATTATTTCTACTTCTACTCGTTAGCAAACTTTGAGTCCCATGTACTCTGTATTTTTTTAAGTTCATGCCTTTTCTTATAATGCTCCTGTGGTCTACTTCTAGTGTTCCCTTACATTTTCTAAATTGTAGCAAATCAGCTAAAGAGGAGTTTCGAAAATTTATCATTTTCACAACAGCCTTTCTTCAAGGACCACTTCAAAACTAAGTCACTCACAAAGTTTTCCCTGATGCCTTTAAAACTGCTTCATGTATTTGAACTATTTTACTTCACAGCATTAGTCTTTTTTTCTACCTGTTTTTCTCTTTAAGTTCCTTCTGAGCAGCAACTGTGTTTTGTACATCTTTGAGTTATACCTGAAACACTTAACACTATATCAAGTACAGTGGACATAATTAATGTTTTAATAAATAATATTGTCATTTTTACAGCTCGTTTAGGCTTGTCTTTAAAGGCAAGTCCTTCTTGAAGGGGATACAATATACAGATTATTTTAAAGCTATGTTTTAGGAAAGAAATATGGCTGGCTAAGCAAGATAAAGAATAGAGATGGCGAAAGAAAAAAAGAAAGTTGTGAAGTTAAATGATGCATGTACTATGTTAAACATATCAATATGAGGCATTTTTAAGGCAAACTATCAGCAAATTAAAACCTAGTCCTTTTCTCAAACGTGAAATTTAGTGAAGCTGGCCTAAGCTGAACATTACTCAGGTATCAATAACAGAAGTCAAAGTCTGGAAGTATTTCGTATGTCGAAAATGTGACTGACTTGTGTACCTACTAGGATAAAATTATAGTATATACTGTCTGGAAGAAACAAACTGGCTCCATGGTTCTTCCACTCTTTTTCAACAGGATGGATTGCATTACATTTAATAAATGAATGCTTTGGAAAACTTAGTCTGAATGGTCTCTGATGAGCCTATTTGGCAACGACCCTTATTGCTGAACTTAGTTTATTATTATTTATTTATTTATTTATTATTTATTATCGCACTCTTATGTTTACTATCACTTGATTAACTGGCAAAGTGTTCTGAATGCACCGTGCCCTAAAAAAAAAGTAGTCACTAATGATATGAGTCACAGACAGGCAATAAGTCTTGTCCCTTAAACTTTTCTATTTTTGTTTTCCTGTATTCACACACTTGATCATTAATTCAGGTAAGCCAGGATCATCTTCTCATATCACTGTTGGTTTCTTTCTCTGTTCCCACATCTACACTTTGCCTGAAAAATATCTACAATTATCTTGCAACAGTATTCACAAAGTTATTTTTCTACGGTGGTTCAAAGTTTTTCTCAAATTTACCTCCTCCAGAGCCCTTTCCTACTTAGAAGAGATTATTGCCTTTTAGAGTCTCACTTTGGGCCATCTATTGAAACATCACACTATCAGGATTTCTACATAACAAAATGGGTTGGAGTAACATCAAATTTACATCAAAAGTGAACTAACAGTAAACCAAGCTAAATATTTTAAGCCATCTCAGCCAGCATTCCATTCTTACAGTTCTTTGTTCCTTCAAGAGGCATCAGTGTTAAATTCTTCTTTATAGTTAATTTCATAAATAGGTCCACTTATTACATAGGAATTAAATACTTTAGTATTTCCACCTTTCTATTTTATTTATGTTTTCATATCCCCTGTAAGGCTAAATCAGAGTTAAAAACTCTGCTTACAAATCTGAGATGTAGAAAAGTATAGATTATTACATCTCTATACAGGATAATAAAGAAAAGGTATCTTCCTGTCTAACTGATTACTTGCAAGTGAATATCTATCAATTGTATATAGGCATTAAAATGATGGAATATGCATCATTTTCTAAGAAAAACTAGACTCTGTAGAAGTATTTTGATTACAATATTATCAGTTCCTGCAGAACTGATATTCTTTTGGATTATGTTGATGACAAATTCCTAAAACTCACAGAAGATAAAAGAGCTGTCCAAGCAAGAGTCAATGTCTGCAATCAGGTGACTCTGCCCAGTGTGTTATACTCAGCAGAATACGCAAGAGACAGAAAAAGCCTGTAGAAATAGTTTGTACATTTAAAAAAATAAAACAACAAAACTCCAGTATAAGCCCTGGTTTCATCTGAGAACTGTTTCCTGTTTTCAAAGTAATGGAAAAATACAAGAAATATATGCTTTATCATAACACAAACACAAAATACATCTTAATGGAAAAAATTATTTCAGAAAACTACTTTGGCTCAGATAAAACTTGTGAAAAAATTTCTAGCCATCATATTGGCAGCGAGTTCTAACACAGCTGATTTTAAATATGATAGTATTCATAAAATTGTCCATTGTTATAAGGCTAACAATAAAAAATTACGGCAACAGGCATGATAGCCACAAGCACAAAAGTTAGCTCTGCATTTACCATTTATGTATTCAGTTCATTACTTCAATGCATTCACACTTATTCATGTCTTTAGAAGTGTTTTTTTGTTGTTGTCATTTCGACATGCATATCTTGTTTTGGAAGCAATATAATAAGCCCTTCTTGGACAGGAGGTATTCACTGTATTTTCTCTCTCTCTCTCTCTTTTTTTTTTTTTTAATTGAGATGGAGTTTTGCTTTTGTCACCCAGGCTGGAGTGCAGTGGCCTGATCTTGGCTCGCTGCAACCTCCGCCTCCCGGGTCCAAGCAATTCTCCTGCCTCAGCCTCCCGAGTAGCTGGGATTACAAGTGCTGGCCACCACATCTGGCTAATTTTTTGTGTTTTTAGTAGAAATGGGCTTTCATCATGTTGGGCAGGCTGGTCTCAAACTCCTGACCTCAGGTGATCTGTCTGTCTCGGCCTCCCAAAGTGCTGTAATTACAGGTGTGAGCCACCGCGCCTGGCCTATTTGCTCTTTTTAAAAAATATGGAGCAGCATCCGTTTTGCTGTTTGGTTTTGACAAATTCTCAGCAATAGTTATTCACGTAAGATCCCAGCAACAACCTGAAACATGACAGTAAGCCTACCAAATATCTAAGTATTAATTCAACTAACATTTACTGACCATATGCAAGCTGTGCCCTAGAAGCTAGGAATGCCAAGTCATGTAAGTCAAGTGGATACATGATTATTGCTCATATCTATAGTGCATGTTAGCGCTTACAAAAGACTTTCACATACTTGAACCTCATTCTGCTTTGGGGGCTGTTTTGACAGTGATAATTATTTCCATTTTACATATGAGGAAACTACAGTTCAGACAAGATAAGTAATTTACTGAAGGTCACACTGCTATCAAGCTTTCAGACTGTATCTTGAAGCCAGATCTGGTTCCCAATTAGTCCACCATTCTTTCTTCTATACCACATCCTAAAAATGGCAAAGTCCATAATGCCTGGAAATCCAGAGGAATGTAAAATACATGGCCCACAGGTTCAAAGATTCTAGAAAATTTCCCAAGGAGCAGAAATACGGAAAGGCTCATTTTTCGTAACTAAGTTTTAGATATTTTGGTAGTTTTAGAACTTTCTGATGCACTACTATATCCTGAACAGTTTTAAAACACGAGCAAAGTCTAATGTGTACAACCTTGTTGGAAAAGTGGGCGGGCAAAATGTGTATATAAAAAGGAGCAACATGACAGGAACTTGTACTATTGGTGTGTTCATTTATATAGGAGAGGATCCCAAAATGGGTGGGACATGATCAATGCCATACACAGGTTCTGGCAACTGTGAAAGATCTGAGATTTTTCTAAGACTTAACCACAACAGTAGGCTGAGCACAAAATCTGCATCTTTTGCCTCTGAGTTCTCCAATGACAGAAGTCAAAGAATAATTAGACTATGTGGGTTTCTCTGTAACCTGGTCGGCCATTTCCCCTAACAGCACAATTACCCCGCTAATGAGATTAAATTTGGTTTAACTAGAGGATTATTTCACTGCAGAACCCCCCACCGACTCAGGTTCCCACAGGATCCATCCCTGTGTTGATGCACCCATCTAACATATCTAACATTCATCCGCCTTAATGAAGGCCAGACACGAGAATCAGGCCTGCACAGTAGCGAAAAACACAAGGGCTTTTGTTTATATTGAAGAAGAGCCTCATTTAGTCAATCTGAATCTTCCTAATACCCAGTGAAATATTTATTAATGAGTATCAGCACAGCAAGCCAGAAAGTCTTATTTGCATTCATTTAAACCATAAATAATTGAAGGTAGAGTTCATTCCTTCTGTCATGGTTTCAGGAAAATCCTCAAGAGCATGCTGAATGAAAAGAGACCATTAGTGAGAGAAAATGAATTAAAAGTTGAGAGTGGTAGATGTTTTGCCTACCCTTACACTACATGGATTGTTTCCTGATAATATATAATTCATTATCTTGCTATAGGCATTTCAGTGGAGGTGACAGAATGAGATACTAACAATTTTTTTGTTATTTCTTTAGGTCATTATAGAGGACATATCTGTGCTATTCATAAGGTCGAATCAAAGATGGTTCTGAGCAGACATGGGTATCCCTTTATTCACTTATTCACTCATCAAAAGAAGGACTTGATCAACTTCAACCGCAAGCTTGAGCCACTGTATTCCTCAAGATAATTTATGTAAGTTAAAACATTGGAATGGAACAGAAGCATGAGATTATCTTTAAAAAAAATTGTATCTCATGCTCAGATTTGAAAATTTATGTACGCTTGACACTTTGTAATATCGTTATTAGAGAACAGAAGATGCCTGCCTATCCACACTGAAGTTATGACTAGACGTCAACACTGTCCATTACTTGGGTCATCTAAACTTTGAAAGCAATGACCAGGGGATCTTTGTGAAATGTTTCCCTAAATGAATTATTTTTGACTATTGTTCCTAAGATTGCTTCAACTTTTGAAACAAAAGAAAGAAAATCTATCATCAGAGGACTGAAAATTCAGTGCAGAAATACTACTTAATAATGTGATGATTACTTAATACTGCTTTATGAGGACAATAAAAGGAATGTTATTAAAACAAAACAGGAAAACTTTTACTTTTCAAAAGGAATCAGAATAGTTAAAAACTATTAGAATGATTGAAGGATATATTTATTTCCAAAAGTACAAGTAATATATAAATCTACCTACTTTAAATGTGACTTTAAGAGACTTCAAAAGGATGACAACTGGATAGTAACATTTCAAATTTGTTTTCAGAATTTTTTAGTCATTTTCACATTCATTACCTAATTTAACGCCACCAGCATTTTAGAGTGCTAAGCTGAGACTCTCATCTGGGGAAGTGATATGTTTGATCGTAAGTATAAATGTAGAGAGGGAGGAAAGAAAATATGATGGGTGGATGGATGGGTAGATGAATGGATGGATGGATGGATGAAAGGATGGATGAAAAAAGTGCATTCTAAAAAGCTACAGCTACCTGACTCAATAAGTTCTTGGTATTTAACCTGCTCCTTCGAGTGTGCATTATTTCCTTTAAATCACATTAATGAGATTAAGTAAGGTGAAAAGTAATCTCCAAACAAGTCCCATCTCTAGAAATGATCTAACTCTAGTCCATACCTTCTTCTAGATTGTAAGTGTCTCTGGTCTGGTCTTTTCCATTCCTATTTCACTACCCACCCTACATTTCACCACTAGACTAATTTGCATCAAGTTTTCACAGTATATTTCATTTCTCTAAAACTTTTAATGGTTTTTACTTCCATCTCATGAATCTCTCATTTTCTCTCTGGTTTTCATGGCCCTCTTAGGATCAGGCTGCGTTACTTTCCCATATCTCTGCATAAAGGCCATTTGATGATTTCAGGAGAATCCAAAATTATTTCTGTCCTGGTTCTTTTGCTTATGTTTTTCTACTTGTTGAGAATATACTCCACTTCAGTGAGGTTTTAGAATACCCATATTTAATATACATGAAATCAGTGGTGCATGGGCTGACAGGGACTGGGGCAATGCAAATACAACAAGGTATTTGGCCTGCCATTCCACTCGATGAGAATGTGTCCCACAGTATGCAGGACAGGGAGGCACCAATCCAGGTCTCTCAATCAGACTCAGCTCCTGGATGTCTTTCATGGTGTTAGACTCTAGTCACCCTGAGTGTGACTGTGTGATCTAGTACTTAAAATGTGCATTTTTTATGTGACATAATTATTCACAGGGGGAATACTTATTTTGGAGTTTAACCAAACGGGTATAAAATTGGAGGAAAACGTAGCTGGGTTATATTGACCATATTGAGAGACAGTAGTTCATCTCTTGCTAAGCAATTTTCACAGGTAATCATGATGACATATGATTTTCATCCTAGGTACAGGAATAGATTCTAACATCCATATGTGATTGGAACTCTATGACAGAGATCACCTGAATTTTACCTGTCTCAAAATTGCAGCTTAAGGCTTATTGTCTGTAGTCTACATTAATCTCTTTCTGTTCCCTAGCTTTCACAGTCCAAGGAATGCAATGATGTGTTTCTAACTCTTCTTTCTCTGCCCTCTGTTATTTCTCTTAAAATTTCCTCTCCCCAACTATATTTTCATGTCTCTGAGTACAGGGATTGTGCTTTTATTTATTTTTTTGTCTTTCTCATGGTTCCTAACACAGTGTGCCACTCATATTAAGAACTCAATGGTATGATCTTTTGAGCAACATAATATACAGGACAGACCACAGGGTTTGAGGTCAGACAGGCCTGGGTTGGAATTTCAGCTCTCCCAGATATTTAACTGTGGCACTTTTCTGACCTCTCAGGCTCCTAATCTGTAAAATGAGGAAATAATATCTGCCTTGCAGGGTTATTATACGGTTGGCAGTGATGTATGTATTGCAGTCGTACCTTAAATTCACCTAGTGTCTATAAACAGTGTCTGAAATATGGTAGCACTCATTATATGGCAGGTAATATTACTAACAAGTAATTCCTTTGTTTATTTATTTGTAAATATGCCAAGAAAATTACTGCTAAAAGGTTTGTGTGATAAAAGTGATATCACCACAGAGTTGGTCTCTTTAAGTGGGAATTCCCTCAAAGCTTTTAATGACTCAGATTATAATGATGGAGATCTCTAAAGCTTATTTGGAGCTTACTAACAATATCCTATGTTTATGTATTACTTATAGATTACAGTACCTTCTCATGCATATTTTCTGTATGCCCTAACTTACAAATAAGAAATGTTGAGGACTAACTCTAATATTATCAGGCAAAAAAATCTGGAAGCAGCTGGTTTCTTGGTGGTAGGACTGACAAAAATACTTATAATTTGCTTGGGCCTCTGAAAGTCCTGGTCCCTCTGCCTGGGCTGCTCTTCCTCCAGACAATTACACAACTCACTTGCTGACTTCAGTAGGGTGCCAGGACATACATCACCTTCTTAAGATCATTCTCCATCTCCCTTCACTGCCTTTTTTTTCCTTTACAGCACTTATAATCTGATACCACATGCACTGACTTTGTTTACTTTTCATTTGCCTTACTAGAAAGTAGGCCCCATGAGGGCAGGGTCTTAGATGGATTCACAGCTGTATACCTAGAACCTAGGAAAGTGCCTAGCACACTGCAAGTGCTACTTAGACACTTGCTGAATAAATGTAAGCTTGTGAAACTGTCTAGCTCTTTGCATAAACTTCAAGGACTAGAGATTCTAGGAATCCTATAGAGCAGGGCTGTGACTCTCACTGAATCAATAGTGAATGAATAGAGATGATGTCTTTACTACTTCTTCCCCACCAGACACATGCAGCCACAGTTTTTCAAAGGAGAAAAAGCTCATAACCCAGTTCCGCTTCCAAACCCTTATATTTAGCCCATCCATTGTGTTCCCTGACCTCTAGCGGTCCCAGGAAGTAAAACTAGAATCTGTGAACTTAAAAAAGTAGTTAGGTAGCACTGCTCTAGACCTTGTCACCTGTCCTTAATGCCTCATTAAGATTGATCTTTGATAATCATACCTGAAAAGAGAAGAGTACCAGTCTAATGATATTACTTGGGCAGAATAGCTTTAATTTTTTTTGAATTATCACCAGTAGCACATTCTTCCATGTTCAAATCCTGCGGCTCTCAATCTGGCCCCCTGTAAAAAGTAACATATGCTCACAATAAATCTTTAAAATGGCTCTATTAATAGAGTGGCTGTGGTGACAGTTTTATAAATGGGCCCCATCTTTATGCAAACTGTGTTTTATTCGATTGCATTATAATGATTTGTAATAAGAATACAGAGATGAATTCTGAGAGAAGGAACTCCAAACGTTCCTAAGCCGGTCAGGGGTTTCAAAGCCCATGCATTCTGTGTGGTGGATTCTGCATTCCCAGAACAACAGACATCATCAGATTAGTTTTTGCTACAGTTGTATGCTTCTCTGGCTGCTTTTTTCCAATCAGATAATAACAGTCTAATAACTGACTTTGTGTCTGTCAATCCAATTACTTCCTATTTGGGATATGCTGACACTCCATTAAGTTGGCAGACAGATGGCAGGGTCTTTCATTACCCTCCGACTGAATAATTAGTTTCCCAGGCACGTAACTGGGGAAGGAGCCTTCGATGAAGTCAGGTACCTTCCAAATAAACCCAAAGATATAGATTACTACGAATAATCTTTTTTATTTTGAAATGGAGTCTCGCTCTATCACCAGGATGGAATGCAGTGGCATGATCTCAGCTCACTGCAACCTCTGCCTCCCAGGTTCAAGCGATTCTCCTGCTTCAGCCTCCAGAGTAGCTGGAACTACAAGTGCGTGCCGCCATGCCCAGCTAATTTTTATATTTTCTGTAGAGACAGGGTTTCACCATGTTGGCCAGGATGGTCTCGATCTCCTGACCTTGTGATCCGCCCACCTCGGCCTCCCAAAGTGCTGGGATTACAGGGGTGAGCTACCGCTGCACCCGGCCAAAATAATCTTGTTAACCCACTATTACATCAATGCCATGCCTGTAATAGGCAAAGCTATCCAGTTCATCTGAACTGAGGAACCTTTCTGAGCAGCCTTGATCAGGAGGAGTGGTCCTCTCGCCCTATTTCCACCAGAGTCTTTCCCCCACAATCCGTACATCTGATTGGTATCCACTCAAGGAAAAGGCAGCCTCAGTCTGGGATCCAAATGATGTCACGTTGGGAAAGAAAAACAGCTATTTCATCAGATCTGAGCTTACTAAGAATTTAAAGAAGTACCACAATGACTAAAAGAAGTTGCCTATGGAGAAAGTTATGTAGAATTTAACTGAAAACTTTTAAGGCTTAAATATCTATTGTAAATTAAGACCTAATCATAATTTTATTGAAGTTACCTTAACTTCATAGGATGTTCATAATACAATTAGGAAAAAAGAAGTAAAAGGAAGCATCATCACACGTCTTCCTTCTTCTCGACTGTATCTACCATAGTGATCAATTTATATTGTTCTAAGAAGGGTAAATATGATTTAACAGGTGTTTCACAGACTCTCTGAATAAGCTTAAGGATGTTTTTAAAACATGAATAATGATAATTTTAAAAGAAAATATGTGATATAGTTGGTGAAATTAATACTCCCAAATATAACTGGAGTTTACTTCTAAGAAACTACACAGTTGATAGAGATGCTTTTCTATTCCTCTACCCTCCTTGAATAACTTTGTCACGTAAGTTCTACCATCATGGTCAAATTCTAATTTTAGATATCTGGCGTTTTGTCTTTTTCATAGGTTAGAAGCTCAGGAATGGAAAAGGCGAATTCTTATGGAGATAATACGATGTCACAGAAAGAATCTGGACCGCGAGTTGAAAGACCTGGATTCTGGCCTGGCTGTGCTATTCATAACTGGGTAGCCCCAGGCTTCAGTTTCCTCACCAGGTCCTTTGCAATACAGCCTCGCATTCCATGATTCAATATGGGATGCTGGCATGATTTGCCTTTTTCTCAGTTTTCCGAGTTGCTGAGAGTAATTCTCTTGGGGCCTTAAAAAGGATCTGAAACATCACTACTATCTCATTATGAATATTCATTCCCAAAGGCCACAAAGACTAATAAACTCCCAGCTGCAGGGAACAGAGGGTCAACATACTAAAACAGCACTAAAAGCAAGGAGACATCAGTGTGCTGAACCGAGAAAGCAGACAACTTTATAGCCCTTTAATGAGGATTATACTTTCGTGGTTGTGGTTAGAGGGAAAAGCAGACCCATTACCTATTGTTCTCTCTTTTCTAGGTGTCATCATTTCTTATTTATTGAGGGTAATAGTTCTATTCAACAATGGTTATATATGAGCTTGCTTGTGCAATACTTGAGTTTTTAAAAAAAGGTTTTTTGAATAAATAGTGTCTTCAATGTACCAGTTAAGAAAACATGCATAATGGGTAGTTGCTTTGAAAACTATCCATTGTGATTTGATTGGGAGATGCTCACTCAATGGGGCAACAGTTCTGCTACTGAAGAGACAATGGTAAGTGCCAGTGGGTTGTGACACACTCAAGCTATTAGCAGCAGCCTGGATAGCTTCCAAGGGAACTAATACAATGATAGAAGGAACATCTGGGCTGAAGGAATTGAAACCTGAATATATCGAACTGAGGGTAGTGCCTCTTAGGTGCTAAGACATGGAATAGCCTAGTAACTAAAGTTCAAAATCAGAAAAACAGGTAACTTAATTTTGAGATTTCACAAACGCTGAAAATAAAGTAAGAACTCCAAAGTAGAAGAATAAGGTTCTTCTCCTGGGCTCACTAAGGAGGCCAGGTAGCTTCCATGTTACTAGGACGGTCGCCGAAGAGTTAGTCCGTCAGTGGCTTTCTGAAGGAATTCACCACTTAAACCAGGAGAGAGACACAGTCTATGACTCATCTAGACAGTAAAGATGAAAATATCACCCAAATTGCTGATGTCTCCCGAATGTGCCTGAAAAGGTATCTTCAAAGAGTTATTTTTCCAACTAGGGATAAAGAACACGAGAAGCATCACAGAGGATTCAAAGCTGATTATAGTAACTGGAAAGTGTATCAAAAAAGCCCAAACCAAAAAATGAACTAGACAGGTCAGGTTTTTTTTTTTTTTTTTTT
>NW_016808004.1:1802259-1809936 GCF_001698545.2 Rhinopithecus bieti | reverse complement strand
TTTTTTTTTTTTTTTTTTTTTTTTTTTAGTTTTTAAAAAACTAAACCTAAACTTTTTTTAGTTTTTGTTACTAGATAGTAGCAAAAAAGAAAATGAACTAGATATATGAGGAGAAGTTCAAGGTCCTTGAATCTACCTCTTCAGTCAGTTTCTCACTGTATCAGGACTACATATGGAGGGAAAGACCTACCAAATCTAAGGGAGCATTTTTATTGTTCTTAGAAGGGTAACGTGAAGCTGAAAGTCCTCTTGGAGTTGTATATTTGAAACCCACAGTTCAACAGTTATGTGAAGTACCTGATAAATACAGTCAGAATTAACTTTATCCTGCTGTTTTAGAGCTATTTATTTATTTATTTTTATTTTTACCTTTTTTTGAGATGGAGTGTTGCTCTGTCCCCAGGTTGGAGTGCAGAGGTGATCTCAGCTCACTGCAGCCTCCACCTCCTGGTACCAGAGATTCTCCCGCCTCAGCCTCTTGGGTAGCTGGGATTACAGGCATGTGTCACCACGCCCAGCTAACTTTTGTATTTTTAGTAGAGACGCAGTTTCACCATGTTGGCCAGGCTGGTCTCCAATTCCTGACCTCAGGTGATCCACCTTGGCCTCGTAAAGCGTTAGGGTTACAGGCACGAGCCACTGCACCCGGCCTTGTTTTACGGCATTTTAAATGATGAAACAGTGCGAGCTGTTTAATCTGAGTTGAAACAAATGTGAAAACTCATCAAGTCTGAAAGGAACGTCCAAACCACAAGAGCCAAACAGAATGGTGGTAGATCCTCCAAATCAGGATCCTTACCGTGGGGTCTGTGAATTGCCCGATGCTATGAGTAAACTGCCTGGGTCTGGGCACACAAGTGTTAGTCCACAGTCCATGGCTGTCATCAGATTCTTAAACATAGCTGTAGCCCTCCCAAACTTCCCTAATCTTGTATTAATATAGTCAAGATTAACAGAGTACTATTGCGTCTATTAATATCTCTTCAAATCACTAGAATTAAAAGTATTAATGAAGATAAAAGGAGTTGAAAGTGCTCCCTGTTCACTCTGCCCTTTCAAGATTTTGGGGCTTCATTTTTACTAAATATCTTCATTTGCTAATTGGATACATTGGGTTTGCTTTCCTAGTAATTGGCTTATTTTCACAGGTAAAGAAAATGGGTGGGGTTACGGGAAGAACGGCAAAAAAAAAAAAGCCCAGGTGATTGTCCACGTGCATCTTCCTGTCCTCATCAGGGTCTTGCTGATGTTCTGAAGGTAAGGAGAGCAGCCTGAGAGGATGACTCACCATTTGGTTCTCTCTACACTAATGAGCCTCCAAATCCACACAGACAACCTACCATTGACTATTCTATTATTTAGTACCTTTTCTTGAAGAACTCTAAATGTATGCTATTTTATACACTTTTCAGAACATTAAAATTGTCTCCATTTTACAGTACCATTTCCATTTTGGGATAAAATGCATACTTTACAATAGCTCCACTTAAGGCTTCAACATAACATAGTGATTTAGATTTTTGTTCATTGTGAACAATTTTCTTCTACAACAGGTTTTTTATATTCCATATTTTCAAAATGAAAATGCCTTAGTTGTAAAGTAATCACCTTCTACGGACAATGTAAAAGTACCTTTTAGGGTTTTTTTTTTTTTTTTTTTTTTTGGAGATAGGGTCTCACTCTGTTACCCAGACTGGAGTACAGTGGTGTGATTGATCTCAGCTCATTGCAACCTCAACCTTCCAGGCTCAAGCAATCCTCCCACTTCAGCCTTCCGAGTAGCTGGGTCTACAGGTGCGTGCCACACCACTCGACTAATTTTTCAATTTTTGGTAGAGACGAGGTCTCACTACATTGCTCAGGCTGGTCTTGAACTCCCGAGCTCAAGTGATCCTCTCACTTTGGCCTCCCAAAGTGTTGAGATTACAGGTCTGAGCCATCATACCTGGCCATTTTAAGGCATTTTAAATGATGAAACAATGTGAGCTGTTTAATCGGAGTAGAAGCAAATGTGAAAGCTCATCAATTCTGAAAGGAACATCCAAACCAAAAGAGGGCCAAACAGAATGGTGGCAGAGCCCCCAAATCAGGATCCTCACCATGGAGTCTGTGAACTGCCCGATGCCGTGAGTAAAACTCTCTACGTCTGGGCATACACGTGTTTGTCCATGGTACACAGCTGTCATCAGATTCTCAAAGGTACCGGTAACCCCCCAAACTTTCCTAAACCACAAAACTCCCTTGAACAGAGTCTCAACTGCATGTGAAAAACAATGTTCAGTGATGTTTCCACACCTTTTAGACGTAAGAATAAAAGTGAGAAGTAACTGTAGAGGCAAGTTTTATTTAGAGCTGTAAATGTTTGATTTCCAAATCTTAGGCAGCATTTTTATTCATAAAGGTTAAACACCTAAAGGAACCTGATCTGTTTTCAATAATATAGTTTGTGGTGGGAAGACGGTGGGCCAATAGCTCTGGATTCTAATCCTGATTTTGCCATCATCCCCTTGCTCAACTTAAGACACTTAAGTTTTCTGGGCTCTAGTTTACAACTGTGCAAAGTCATTTTCACACCAAGAACTTATATTACTAATTTGCTCTCAAGGAGATTTTGTTTTGAAATATTTTTACTAACCAAACTGTGCTTATTAAACAGTAATTGATTCCTTCTTTAAGAAAATTAATCCAAGTTTCTATAACTGCCAAAAGAATTTCTGATTAGTTCTTCTTCCACTCATTTGTTCAACCGTCCAACCAACAAATATTAAAATTCCTACCAGGTGTGAAGTCCTATTCATGAGAGCTACAGACACAGAACTCAACTAGGTAGACCCAGCCCCTATTTCTATGGAGCATACAATACACGCTACACTTTGAGTTGATATAACTCCAACCCAAATACAAATAAATCAATTTGTAGTTTTGTGGTCATATCATGCATGCATTCATATTCATAAATATACTAAAAATAACTTGTAAACCCTATCACCAACTTCTCAGACTTCTAGGGATTGGATAGCCTGAACAGGCAGCTGCTGAATGAGATCAGTTGCCAGCTTCCTCTTGGTTCTAAAATGTGAAGATTCCACCATTCTCAGTGGAAAAGAGGGGATCCGTTGTTCAATATCAGTCCCTAATATCCAGCTGTAATAAAAATGGTATTCCAGTGATTAAAACCTTCCACATCACCCAATCTACATAAATGTCTTCTTTTTCTAAAACCTAATTACGCCTACAACTAAAGTAGATCTTTGTAATGATAATTCAATCGATGTAATATACATCTCCTTCCATGCTTCAGAGAGTTGAGTTTAAATGCCTTTTTTGATTACTAATTATTTTCTAAGTGAGTTTAATGCTTGTGAAAGCTATGGGGACCACATGTCTGAGAATGAATGTTCTCTGTTTATTTGACAAGCAGGTTCCAGAGAGCCCCCAGCCACATGCCTCATGAAATTCTACCTGCAAATCTCAATCTGGAAAGGCTTGTTTCATGGAACTGAAGAATATTTCAGTCATACGTTGCCTTAAGTTACTGGCTAGTTGTAAATCTTAAATAGAAGGACAACCTAGCTCTAGTAACGTGAGATGAATTATACGAAGAATTTGCCTAATTATTTCAAATGAAATGCATGTGGTCACCCACAAAATACAAATTGGGTAAATAAGGTTAACATGTGAACTTGTGATAGCAGCAAATTACTTCCACATATTTCCATCCAGTTGCCTAAGTTCCATCACTTTGATGCAACTTGAGGTGTTATGGTCATCACCCCCACAGCTCCAGGAAATGGAGGCATGATTTTCCATGATTTGTTTCAGCCTACTCAGTGCTTCACAACATGGAAGTGCCTCAGTGGGCTGGACAGAGACTCAGCAGCAGCTTAAAGCTTTAAGACTATTAAGCAATCTCAGGTGAAGAATCTCTGAGACTTTTCCAGTGAAAATCAATTCATCAGACTCCTTTCCTGTCTACATCCTATTGCATGCTCTATCGCTCCTAAAAAAGCTTGCTTCTCCAGCTGGGGGAAATGCAGTTCACTCAGCAACCACTGATACTTGGACCATACTGCATACTGTGAAGTAGGCTGACATTTCTGCTGGGAAGATCAGGTTCTGTTAGTTATGTGCTCATTATTTACGAGGCTGGAAGCAGCTTCTGACTCCCCAAGGAGCTGCCTAACACGACTGACGTCAGGTTACAAGAGAATATATATTTCATCTAATTATGTGGTCAACAGGTTGAAGATCTCCCTATCCAGAAAGAGGGGCAAGTCCTTGGATACTTTAAAACATATGATCAAAATGTTGACTACATCTAAGATGGAGAGTTAGAAAGTAACTCAGTATAATATGGCTGTGATGGTTAAAATGCACACCTTGTATATCAAGTTTATCAGTACTTTTAACAGTGTATTCTTAGAAATTGAAATTGAACAGAGAAAGTCTTTCCCCATCATACCCTGAAAATGACACCAAAATAACAATTTCCCTTTGAAATGGATAGACAGGCTGATTAGTAAACCTGCAATTATTATAACAGTAACACAATCTTATAACCAAATACAGTCACTGAGATAGATATACAGTCATTAAAGTAGACCAAAAATACACCTAAGATCAGCAACGGGCCTAGAATCCACAGCTTTCAAATCCTCAGCCAATCTTCTTTCTAATACATCATACTGCTTTTATTCTACCATCAAATGGTAATGCTGTATCATTAGTGGGAAACTATAGTCAGAAGCTTGCTGGAAATCAACAACTGCACAAGTAATCGAAAGCAAAATATATGCCCTTTGGTCCTGGGGAAGGGGAGGGAGTAGTGGCACAGAATTCAAGAAACATCAGCAAAATGCAAAGTCGTACTAAATGGAGAGCTTCTGTATGGCTGTAATCTTTTCCTCAAGTATTTTCTGGAGACCTGTGCTCTAGAACTTTTTAGATAAAGAATAAACTAAGGCTTTCATCACATTTCTGGAATAGATGCTGATCCAGAAAATGCTCTGGCCCCTAGTTTTCCTTTCCTCCTTCCTTCTTGCTTTATAGGGCATGGTGAAGAATTGGAACTTTACCCTAACAAAGTGCCATAATGTACCCTGTGTTTTAATAGGATCACTCTGGTTGCCATGTGAAAACCAGACTATACGACAAGAAAAGTAGTAAAAAGTGTCCGATAGGAGACATTGCAAAATAATGGAGATGAGACATGATGGTGGCCTCATTCAGTGGGGTAGCAGTAGAGATAGTGTAGGGTGTCAAGTTTGTTTTATGAGAAAACATATATTTCACGAATTATGTGGTGAAAGAGCAGATCATCTTGCTATCTAGAAAAGGTCAGATTCTCCGTACAGCCTGAAGGTAGAGCACACAAGGTTTGTTGAGGGACTATTGCATGTGGGATATTAAAAAAAGAGAAGTGTTGGCCCGGGCCCGGCGGTGGGCTCAAGCCTGTAATCCGCAGCACTTTGGGAGGCCCCCGAGGCCGCGGGCGGATCATGAGGTCAGGAGATCGACGACCATCCTGGCTAACACTGTGAAACCCCGTCTCTACTAAAAAATAAAAACAAAAAACTAAGCCCCACGGGCGAGGGTGGCCCGGGGCCGGCGCTGTCAGTCACCAGTACCTCGGGAGGTGAGGCAGGAGATGGCGTGAAGCCGCCGGGAGGGCCGGAGGCTTGCAGTGAGCCTGAGACTCGCGGCGCCACTCGCACTCCAGGCCCGTGGGCGAGCAGAGCGAGAGCTCCGTCTCAAAAAAAAAAAAAAAAGAGAAGTGTTTCGCGGGTGGTGGGCTCACGCCCAATAAATCCCAGGCACTTTGGGAGGCTGAGGCAGGTGGATCACCGTGAGGTCAGGAGTTCGAGACGGCAAACGCTGGCGCAACCTTGGTGAAACCCACGTCTCTACTAAAAAACATAAAAATTGAAAGGGCCGCGGCGGCGGTGGCTCCAAGCCTGTAATCCCCAGCAGCTGTTGGGAGGCCGAGACGGGCCCCCCGGCATCAAACGAGGTCAGGAGATCGAGACGCCATCCCTGGGCTACAATGGTGAAACCCGTCTCTACTAAAAAATAGCAAAAAATACTAGCCAGGCGAGTGGGCGGGCGGCCTGTAGTCCGCCAGCTACTCGGCGAGGGCTGAAGGCAGGCAGAATTGGCCCAATAAACGCCCGGGGAGGAGGAGCTTGCAGTGAGCTGAGAACCGCCACTGGCACTTCGCAGGCCCAGGCGACAGAGTGAGACTCCGTTCCGTCTCAAAAAAAAAAAAAAAAAAAAAAAAATTAGCCAGGCATAGTGGTGGGCACCTGTAATCCCAGCTACTAGGCAGGCTGAGGGAGAATTGCTTGAACTCGGGAAGTGGAGGTTGCAATGGGCCAAGATCACACCACTGCACTCTCTAGCCTGGGTGACAGACTGAGACTCTGTCTCAAAAAAAAAAAAAAAGAGAGAGAAGTGTTGAGCATGACATAAAGAA
Organism: Rhinopithecus bieti; assembly: GCF_001698545.2. Taxonomy (NCBI): domain Eukaryota; kingdom Metazoa; phylum Chordata; class Mammalia; order Primates; family Cercopithecidae; genus Rhinopithecus; species Rhinopithecus bieti. Next base: position 1,803,464 of record NW_016808004.1, on the reverse strand, counting down.
CTTTTGGCTGAGCAAATAGGAGGGTGAAGCATTTACTGAGATGACCAAGATAGTAGGAGGAGCAGTTCTAGAAAAAAAAAATTGGTGAGTTTTGTTTTGGACAAGTGGAGTTTAAGATGCTGATTAGACATCTAAGTGGAGACATGAAGTGGGCAGTGGATATATGAACTGAGAGTTGAGAGTAGAGACTGGCACTGCAATAAAAGTTTAGATGCTATTCTTGTATAGTTGTTATTTAAAGCTGTAAGACTAGGCAGTGGATCTGATGGAAAAGAGGAGAGAAGAGGTCTAAAACTGAGCCCTGAGATACTCCAATTAAGAGGTAGAGAAGATGAGGAGGGGCCAGCAAAGGAAAAGTAACAGCATGTAAAGCAGAAGAACCAACCAAGAAACCAGCAAGTGCAGTATTTAGAAGCTATATGAACCTTATTCAAGCTCCCTTTCCTGTAGAAAATTCCATATATATATGAATTCCATATTTTATATATATATATGCATGCACAGAGAAGAAGTATCTAGATGGCTACCTGTGTGACCTTGAATAAGTTACTTAACCTCCAGGAGTGCTATGGATTGAACTGGGTCTCCCTATCCTCACAAATTCATAGGTTGAAACTCAAATCCCCAATGTGAGAGTATACGGAGGTGGGGTATCTGGGAGTCAATTAGGTTTACATAAGATCATGAGGATGGAGCCCTCATAACAGGATGAGTGCCCTTATGAGAAGAAACAGCAGGGAGCTTGCTCTTGCTCTCCCTGCACCCTTTGTGAAGACACAGCAAGGGGGAGGCCAACTGTAAGCCAGCAAGAGCCTCTGCCAGAACTGGACCACACTGACATTCTGATCTTGGACTTCTAGCTTCCAGAACTGTCTGTTGTTTGAGCCACCCAGTCTACAGTATTTTATTATAGCAGGTCAAAGTGACTAAGACAGTAAGCCTGTCTCTTTAACTATAAAGCAGTACCACCTATATGTTAAGGGATTAAATGATTTAACCCATAAAAAGTGCTTTGTATAAGTACTTGACACAGCCTGGGCAATACAGGGAGACCTCATCTCACCAAAAAAAAAAAAAAAAAAAAATTAGCCTCTTGTGGTGGTGCATGCTTGTGGTGCTAGCTACTTGGGAGGCTGAGGTGGGAGAATCACTTCAGCCAAGGAGTTGGAGGCTGCAGTGAGCTATGATGCTGCCACTGCACTCCA
>NW_016808004.1:1778148-1801435 GCF_001698545.2 Rhinopithecus bieti | reverse complement strand
AAAAAAAAAAAAAAAAAAAAAAATTAGCCTCTTGTGGTGGTGCATGCTTGTGGTGCTAGCTACTTGGGAGGCTGAGGTGGGAGAATCACTTCAGCCAAGGAGTTGGAGGCTGCAGTGAGCTATGATGCTGCCACTGCACTCCATCCTTGGCAAGACAGCAAGACACTGACTCAAAAAAAAAAAAAAAAAAAAAAAAAAGCACCTTACAGAAAATGCTCAGTAAATATTGCTTATCATTATTTTTGTTATTCATGAATCTTTTATGCCTAAGGCACTTTGCATCTACAGACTGATCGTTTGGAATTTACTTAAAACCTTGAAGAACAGTTGTAACTACTTCCCTGTTTATATCTTATATTGATAACTAAAGTATAAGCAATTTGAATTCAGCAACTGGTTCAACTTCCTTATGTTTTCTACAATTCTAGCACAATACTGGGAGCACAGCAGATGCTGAACATACATTAGGGGACTAATATATTCTGACTTCTTTGTTTGCCTGGATGATTAGGAGGAAACATTTAATATGAGATACTTAAACCATAAGTCTTCTAATAGCCAAGATGGTGAAATCATCACTGTTGGATCTTACATGGCCTTTGGTTAGATGGGGGAGACGAGGAAAACAATTGAATAAAGCGCAGTAAAATGTAAAGCGACACAGAGTGCAGACCTTCAATGTGGCCTTAAGCCTGAGTAAAAATGCTTCTCTTGATCTGGAGTTCCAAACTTCTCAGGTACTGAATATACTTTGAGAGCTTTCCTCATATGTCTGGAACAGATGCTGATCTGGAAAACACTTTGACACCTGTTTTGTGATATTCTGAATTATGTTCTGGACCCTGCCTTAACCCTGGATCTACCAACATGGATAGTTCGTGGGTGGCACACCCAGTCTCCTTTCTCAGAGAAGGATCCAGTCTCCAGCAGGGTGGACTCTGAAACCATGTTTTCTGTCTCATGGCCTTGCCTTTGCTCTAGATGATGTGCACAATATCAGTAGACCCCTGGCCGAAGCAAGAGACCTGGGGCTTAGGAGTTAGTGATAACTGGGTCACGCAATGACCCAGAGGGAAGATTCGCAGACGACTCCTGCTGAGGCCCCCAGTGCTGCCCTGGTTTTTGTCCTTCCAAAGGGTTAGATTCTATGAGACATTCTAGTGTCCTCCAAAAAAGTACCTCTTTTGCTTAAAAATGTTTTTGTATTCGTTTCTTTTATGTACCAAATAGAACCCTTTATTGATATATTTGGTATATTGGAAAGAAATTGAAGTGTGAAGTAAGTTAAGTGTTCTTTTTTTTTTTTTTTGAGACGGGATAGCTCGCTGTGTGCCCAGCTGTGAGTGCAGTGCGGATCTCCAGCTCACTGCAAGCTCCGCACCTCCGGGTTCATCGCCATTCTCCTGCCTAGCCTCCCATGTAGCTGGGACCACGACGCCCGCCACCATTTGCCTGGCTAATTTTTTTTTTTTTTTTTTCTAAAGTAAAACCAAGAAAATAAAACATGTGCCCATTTCTGGCCGGGTGCAGTGGCCGACGCCTGTGATCCCAGCACTTTGGGAGGCCAAGGTGGGTGGATCACGAGGTCAGGAGATCGAGACCATCCTGGGTACGGTGAAACCCCATCTCTACTAAAAATATAAAAAATTAGCCAGGCGTGGTGGCTGGCACCTGCAGTCCCAGCTACTCAGGAGGCTGAGGCAGGAGAGTGGCGTGAACCCAGGAGGTGGAGCTTGCATTGAGCCAAGATCGCACCACTGCACTCTAGCCTAGGCGACAGAGCAAGACTCCATCTCAAAAAACAAAACAAAACAAACAAACAAAACCAAAACATGTGCCCATTTCTGTCTTCCATCTCTTCCTCTGGCCTCGGTTTGGTGAGTAGAAATAATGGCATTCTTGGGGGCTGATGATGAAAGAAGCCAGTCAATTTAGAGAAAGTAAGTATGTGCTTAGTGAAAAAGGAGGGAATATGTGGTGGTTTTGTCCAAGTCACCTCACTTCCTCCTTGTCTTTTCACTCTATCCCTAAATTATACAGTCATCAAAAGACAAAACTCCTAAGTTATGATACAGTACAGTAAATCAGACACACAAGGGAAGGAAAAAAAGTCAACTGAAACAATTTCTCAATTCTATGGAAGTGTCAAAGAAAATGGGTATTGAAAATACTCAGATTTGATCAAATGCCTATATTGTTATTTTTTATATTTAAAAGGGGATATCATAACTAGCAACTGAAAAATTAGTAGTGCTTTAATTCTAGAAATTACCCATGTAGCCAAATAGACCTAGAGAACATAATTTTCAGGTATTATTCCAACGGCAGGGGCACTTGGGCTGATTAACAGCAGTTCCTTTTTCCAGACCCGTTTTGCTATAAGGCAGTAATCTGGAAGATGGGTAAGTAAGGCTGGGAATATATTAACTGGTGATTGAACTTAGTGAAGTTAGCCCCTACGGAAACTAAACTCGTGGTCTTGATCTCACGCAAACCATGCTCTAATTAACTACAATACACTGTTCTGTGGTCATGTAGCTGCAGATCTCTTCTGGAGGTCCCGAAACAGCACAGCTGTTAGGAGTAAAAACCAGCAGTCAAGCAGTTAATTGCATTTGGGAAAGCAAAATATATTTTTTAATGGCTTCTTTTTTTAAACTTTAGCCTGGGTGCAGCTGTGATTCTTGAACAGCTTGTTCTGAACCACATGGCCTTCCAGCCTCCCAATCTTCCCACTATGTTCCATGCTCAACTGGCTTTCAACAGCCTTCCCGAAGCAACTCCTCAGCATACTAAACTTGGGATTCTGTAATACCAAGTAACACTTTTCTCTCTTTAATGGGATAATTTAGCCTTCTGACTTTCACAGCAGATGCATTTAAGACTCAGTGATGTCATTTAATTACAGACTTTGAAGAAATCTGAAGGCATCATTATCACTAGCCCGGACTGTCAGCTCCCTGATGGAGCTCACCAGCAATGCCACACACGAGAAGAACAGACCCCAGAGAGGAAGAAAGACCTGTGCTTCATTCCTTGAATACTCATGTCCAGGGCGCTTCATATATCACCTAGTTAAATGGAGATAAACTTAGAAGGGCCAAGACCAAGGGTCCAAATTAGAAGGCAAATGAATGATCAGGTCAATAAACCTACTGAATAATTATTAAGGTGTATTTTCTCAATTAGAGTGATCAGATTAAGGTATCAAAGGTGCATTTTTCTGTCCTCTTAATGAACTCTTGGAAGTCTTAACCACAAGAGTTCAATAACTGCTATGGACTATTACAAGCATTTCTACTTGGCCTTTGCCTAGTAAGAAAGAGATGATGATAAAGAAAAAAAATATGAGCAAAGAGAAGACTACATGTTAATCAAATGATAAAGCACTTTAAAAAAATTAAGTGGCATTTTTTATTGATTAGAATTATTAACATAATTAGTATTATTATCATTGAAAATGGAAAGATAGTTAAAACACACTTTTTTTTTTTTTTTTTTTTTTCCCTGAGATGGAGTCTTGCTCTGTCACCCAGGCTGGAGTGCAGTAGCGCGATCTCAGCTCACTGCAAGTTCCGCCTCTCAGGTTCACGCCATTCTCCTGCCTCGGCCTCCTAAGTAGCTGGGACTACAGGTGTCCACCACCACACCTGGCTAATTTTTTGTATTTTTAGTAGAGATGGGGTTTCACCGTGTTAGCCAAGATGGTCTCAATCTCCTGACCTTGTGATCTGCCTGCCTCAGCCTCCCAAAATGCCGAGATTACAGGCGTGAGCCACCGTGCCCGGCCAAAACAGACGTTTTTAAACTAATGATTCCTATTATTTAAGAGTGGAAGGATGGGGGTATGAGGAATATATTACATGCATAAGTTGTCCAAAGAAAGCAAACCAAACCACATCAAAAATAAACATGCATTTCATCCACTGTATAAAGCTTTCTCTTCATGCCATCAACTAAGGGCCTATGCAATTAAACTGTATGAAAGAGTCTGGCAAAGTTTGAAAGCATCACAGCCCCAAATCTGTACTACCTCCTGTTATTGAGAACATGTATCTCTGGTATACTGTACATAAAGTAAGAAGGAACTGAGCTATCTTTGTGAGTCTATCAAAGTCTAAACCTTCTTCCTTTCCAAATCATCTGCAGTTTTTAAAACTACCAACAAGCAATGATCCCATACACTAACTCTCCACACAGTTCACTGAACACACACTTCATTACACTACCTAAATGTAACAGGGTTCAAGAGAATATAGATGGATGAGTAATTCTGCATGGCAAGGGATATGAACATTCTGGTTCTCTGCCACTAGGAATCATATGAAATTCATTGCTCATAAAAGCAGTTACATCCTAAGGGAACCACAAATAGGATGAAGGCTAGGCCATGACTTGATATCATGATGTCACACACAGCAGTGCTTCATATGTAAGCATCAAAGTCCATATGGGTATGAAATTATGATCTACTCTTTCAACAACCAACCCCTGATCCCAGGACATGTCCAACTAGAGCTGGCCTTGGCAACACGGGCAACAATGAGACTTAAGGATGCTACGAAGATAACTTCATATACTTCAGTCCCCTGTGACAGGAAAGGGACTAAAAAAGTAAAGTTTTCAAGGGATGCAAAGGCTTATATTCACAGTAGCAGATATAAGTTATAAGAGGTTCCTTAAAAAATAATGTATTAATGCTACTATGTATCTGGCATTATATGAATTCCTATAAACATTTTATTACCCATCTTCAAAATATTCCCATTTTCCCCATTTTAAAGATGAGGCACAGTGATGTTAAGTAACTTGTCCAAAGTCACCAGGCAAATAAATGGCATAGCTGGGATTCAGACCCCAGTCTGTCTTGACATTTGGGTCTTCCCACTCTGACACCCTGCTTTCCAATGGCCTGGGCAAGTAACCATACAGAATCCACCAGTGGGTGGTCTTGAAGCCAGAGGGACGGTCTATGGAGACTAATTTTGTCTTTCTATACATACCTCACAATACCATTTGCCTTTGCTATGGTGCCCCTCTCTCCACATGCATAGTATAATTGTAGTTATGTACCCAGGTCTGAGGAACATTTAATCTAAGGTGACAGTCATTCCTGGCATTCATTTAACCAGATTTTATCTACAAAAGGAAGTGTTTCAGGGGACCTATTAGAGTGTGATTTGCTCCAGGCTCCACTCCTACTATGAATGACTGTGAAGAAGGCTCCCATGTCAGGTTCATTTTTCTGCCCTTATGTGAAACTTATCCTTTGACAGCTTTCAGCCTGCCTGATCTTGGTTTCATCTGTTCAAGCAGATTATTGCAAAAGAGACTCCTTGCCTAGTAAAATCAACATGCAGGGAGCATCAGATAATTTCTAATTGAATTTTGCATCACTTTGATGAATGTTAATGCCCTCAAGGCCCCAAGGATGGGTACATTTGTGTGATTTGAAGTAATCCAAGAACTTTATAAAACCAAGGAGGGATACTTACTTTATTTGTGAGCCTAGAGGCCCAACTATCTAGCTAGTCTGGATCCCTGAATGACTGCATGCCCTCAGAGGTTACATTTACTTTAGTATACCTATGGATATGGATAAATATAACATTTCCTAACTCCTCTGAGCTAAGGAAGCCAATATGGTCTTAAAAGCTTCAAAGATACTAGTTGCAGACAATACTGCAACACAAGCAGCAGTGACACTTGGCAGCCTTTTGATATTGACCCCACTTGGTTCTATTCATCTCCCAAAACGATTCATATAGGCTAGGATTACAAAGAAATGATTATTAAAATTAGAAGCCACAAAGTAATAATTAAAATTAGAAGAGATTGGTTCTGACATAATAAAAGCTTTTTCTGTGTTATCACTGATTATGTGGCAGGTCTGGAAGTACACATTATTTGTGCTTTGCAGCTGGTGAAACTAAAGATAAGTTAGATAACTTGGCCAAAGGCATTAAGAGTTGTAAGCCCAGAACACAATTGGGAGTTGAGGCTCTGAGCCCCCTACCACTCCAGTGATCACCATGAGTCACTGCTGAGCCTCACATGGGAGACTCACAGAGGTGAAGAAGGCCCAGAGCAAGGCAGACTCTCTGGAGACATATCAATCTCTCCCACGAGCTTTAAGTATGTGGGCAGCTGGGCTTTGAGGACTGCAATCATCTAGAATTACTTAGCTCTGACACTGACAGAATTACTAAGTTTTAGGATTGTACAGGGCCTCTTCACTCACTGCCATTCCAATTCTTGCACTCTGCAAACAAAGAAACAAACCCAGAGACTAAGTGATATCTTCAAGGAAACACAACTAGTAAGTGGCTCTGCCAGATTCCAAACTCAGGTCTACAAACTCCAGGCCCGCTATTCTTTTAATGGTACCTCAGTGTGGACAAACCATCTTCAGATTTTATAGCCTACAGAAAGCCAGTTTATTTTTTATGGTGACTCCAGGAACCCCAAGAGATCTGGTCTGATCTTGAGTTTCATGGCCACCCTAGGGTGTGAAGAAATGGACGAGAAAACCCAGAATGGCCTTCAAAAGTTTTCTGCTTCCAAAAGTCTTCTTCACAAATGGTTTTGAATTCAACACTTAGAAGGGAATTTTGCTTCTTGATACTTTTTATTTCCGTTATATAGAAAGATATAATATCCAAGAGTCAGCGTTTTCTTTCAGAACCAAAGTGTTGGCAGGAATACAGACAGCATATTCTACTCCTGTTGGGGCTGCTGACTCACTGGCCAGTGCCTCATGCTTCCAAAGGCTAATAAAAGGCTATCTACCCAGTTTTGTGATGTCACCCTATTCTTTGCATTTTATAGTATCATAAATCCATAATTCTCAACACTGAGGCAAAAATAAGAGTTAGTAGTATTGAGAAAGCCATTAAAAAAAAACCCTCATTTTTATAGACAGGGGCATTAAATACACAGCATTTAAACCTCTCATTTATACAATGAAGATGGCAAGTAGATATAAATTTCATAGTATCAGAAAGCAAAACCCCATGGCCTACCAAAACAAAATTACCTTTCCAATACAACTTTGCAACAACATTTAAACTCCAAAGGTAATTTTGCATCCAAGGTACTCACTGATGTATAAATGATACTCACCAAGGTGAATCAATAGATTCTGTTTGATTGCTTCATCATCCCTCCATTATCTCAAATCTTCTAAGGCAGCAGGAGAGATCATAAGGATGTTTGAGTATTGCTTATTCGAAGATACAGAGAAGGCCAAATCATATCATATCTATTAAAGGAGTGGAGCCTGACCATGAAATTCTAATTAACACTGTAACAATTTACTTAAAAGTCTCTGATGCAGCCTATGTGAGGCTAAATCAGAAGGGAAACAGTGTTAGCATTTTAGTAGAATTAAATTAAAAGAAAAAAATGACATAACAGAGACCACATTATAGACTAATAAGTGATTAGATAAAGCAATTATTGCTTAGGTTTTGTTTCTGCTGTGTGATAGAATGAAGAGGACACAGCTCTGAAACTTCGGTTAGAAGATGCTAACTTTCTGAATGAGTAATGGTGGGACACAGTCAGTGGTCACAAACTTCTGACCTATCTGCATCTTAGAATAGCAGAGAAGTCTTTGTTTTTTTGAGACAGAGTCTCACTCTCTTGCCTAAGCTGGAGTGCAGTGGTGTGATCACAGCTAAATGCAACCTCCACCTCCTGGGCCCAAGTCATCCTCCTGCCTCAACCTTCCCAGTAGCTGGGACTACAGGCACACGCCACGCCCAGCTAATTTTTTATTATTTGTAGAGAGAGTCTCCTGATGTTGCGTAGGCTGGTCTCGAACTCCTGGGCTCAAGTGATCCTCCTGCCTCTCTCCTGGTCTTGGATTATAGGTGTGAGCCACCATGCCCGACCCGAGAAGTCTTAAATGAGATAATATCTCAGACTGAGTCCTGTTCAAAGTTAATAAGGGATTCATGAGGAACCTGGTTTACATTTTTCTTTTTTCATTAATTATCCCCTAAGATAAGCATCAAGAGATGGAGTAGGATGGATGGCAACTTGGGTCAAAACTCTTAATATTTTGAACCTTTCCTTTGTCTTAATCATGGCACAGTCCTGGTTAAAATGTAAATATTCTTGGGAGAATGCCTGTACTTCTCAATCAAGTATATTTTTATAAATCTTTCAGAGAAAATTTTTTTTTTTTTTTTTTTTTTTTTTTTTGAGACGATCTTGCTCTGCCACCAGCTGAGTGCAGTGGCCAGCTCTCAAGCTCGACTGCGAAGCTGCCGGCCTCCCGGGTCACGCCGATTCTGCCGTGTCTCAGCGCTCTCCAGTAGCTGGGAGGTGACCAGGCGCAGCCGCGCGTGCGTCGCCCGGCTAGTTTTTGTATTTGTTTAGTAGAGAACGGGTCGGGTCGCGAGTGAGTTAACGCGAGGAGGTCTCGCGGATTCGCTGACTCGTGATCGACCCGTCTCGCCTCCCAAAGTGGCTGGGATTACAGGCTTGAGCCACCGCGCCCGGCCGAGAAATTTTTTTTAAAAAATGGAAGATAGAGAATGAATGTTACTAGATATCTAGGCTTCAACTAGCACAGAGATGCAGAGATTATGTAATTCCAGAAAGCACAGACTATTACCTGGGTAAGGTATCCACTAAGACAAACTTCATAACGACTCATGATAATAGTCATTCATATATACTAGCTATATGCCAGAGACTTTTCTAATAACTTTACATGTATTAACAAGCTTAATCCTTAAAACAACCTTATAAAAGGTGGTATTGATCATTATCATCCCCATATATCACATAAGGAAACCAAAGTACAGAGAGGTTTAGCGACTTGCTCAAGGTCACAAAGCTAATTAGTGACTGAGTCAGAATTTGAACCCAGATAGTCTGCATTCCCACCAATGTGCTGCCATCTCGCATCTATATTACTCATCCACTTTCTACTATAATTCCAAATCAGTGCATCCTCATTCCACCAATAATCATAACACTGTCCTATTCCTTAGAATAAATGCACTAAGAATGCGAAAGTCCTTTTCAGCTCTAGAGTAGCACCTTCTCACATAACCCTCTGCAGGAAGTATTTTTCTCTACATTGTGTTCCAAAAGGTGATCCTCAGATTGTCCGAATCAGATCTGGATATAGAATTCAGTAATAATGTTTCCTGATAATTTCTTCTGAAAAATATGTCTAATACAATCACATTTGATATATACATATTCTCTCTCTCTCTCTCTTTCTCTCTCTCAGACTAGAAGAAAGTATACATGATCTTCAATCTCAGGAGAAGTTCTGATAAATACTATGCTCAAAGAATTCTGCTTGATAGGGAACAAAAATCAATAAAGATTGTGGTAAAACTCACCATTTTAAATCTGTAATCTTAGCAGACTAAATATAAAAAATCAACAACAAAATATATTTATAATGTTTAAAAATATAAATTAATTCTCCTCCTCAAATGGTCCTGTATTTAGAACAAATTTAAAGCTCCTGCTCCTTTTTGTTTTCATTTTTGTTACTTTCCAGAATGCTAAATGGACCTTCTTGTTACAGGACAGCTTTGTTTCGTATTTGTAATATGGCAGCGAATTACAGATACGTATTCTTAGATACCAAGCAATTAGGAGGACATCAGTAAAGCAGGGAACAAATTCATGGCCCATAACATGCAACAAAGAAACATAGAGAATCATACTTTGTTAAGATCATCCATTTGAAGACCCAAAGCAATAGGTTTCTGTACTTCATCCAAATTATTTGGCATATGAATAGGCTAACTCTAAGCCAAATGTTAGCTCTTGAACACTTGATAACTCTTAAAAAATAATATGTTGATGATTTAAGAGGGTACAAATCAAACATGAATTGAATTTTTCATAAATTACCCATGATCTAAAAAATTAGACAGGAGAGTAAATGACTCATGTCCACAGTGACAATGGATCCCAATTCATCATTCACATTCTGGAGTCCTTCATTCACAAGAAGGTAAATTAGCCTTCTTTGGCAATCCCTTTTTCCACATAAAGGAATTAGGCTTGGGGCAATACGTGCCAAATGTCTGGAACAAGAGACAAGATGTTCAATTAACTCCTGAAAGATAACTGAATAAATTAATATAGAACCGAAACTAACATAAAAACCATGTCATTTCAGTTGGCGGCATCAGAAAAGGAGAGAGAGTAGCCTTTAAGGAGGATGCTGCATTGTTGCCTTATTTTGCAACAACATAAAGACAAGACTATTTGTATTCCTAGAACCGACGGGTGGAATTGGAAAATAGACTCATGACAATTAATAAAGAGATGGTGGAAAAAGAAACTGAAAAACTCAGTATCTTTAAGTTGCCAACCTATTCTTTAAAATCATGGTTGCAACTTGAAGTCCCTACTTGCTTTAGCTTTCTAGCCCAGCTAGAATTAGATATCCCATCTTATTTTCTTTATTTCTTTAAGAGTTTTTAACTACAGAATACCCAGTAATGTCCAATAAACCCTAAGTCTATTAAGACTATAAGTAAAAAGAAGATAGATGCAATTCCTTCTAGATGATGTGGTTTCCTTCTAGCATTGAGCCTAGTCTTGTATCTCCTAGAAATCCTTTCCTGAAGTGAAGAAAAGTAGAGAACATCAAAGTTCAATTCTTCTAATGTAGACACAAGAATATCCCACATGGTCTATAAGCCATGACTTTCTCCATTGCAAGTGCAAAATCAGTCCTACTGTCTCTAAGGATGCATGATAGAAAAGTGAATGAAAGGCTTACTGATGCCCCATGGGAGACACAGATAGGGAAAAAATCTTGTATATTTTCTTAGACATTTTGATGCTTTAACTGTGCCACAGTTCTCCCTATGTACTTAATACAAAGAAAAACTATAGGGAGAATATATCCCAGATAGCCTTAGTGTAGTTATAGACATGACTGCTGATGTACCTGTTATGTATTTGGCAGATAAAACTAATTTATCCTCTTGCCTAACTTTATTAAAGACAATAAACTAAAAGACAAGAATATATAAACAGAGCTACATTGTGTACCCAGATTAAGGTCACGTGTTTGCAGATCACCCTGTGAGACTGTCAAACTGACTGCTTAAATGAATGGCCTCACCGGTGGCTTGACATCATTTCTCCATGCTACAAGCTGCAAATGATCCATGTACACTCTTCTAACTGAGACAAAGCCTAACACATGAAGGCTGTACATTTCATGCATGTTGATTTCTACTCCTTTTCCCCCAAAGATTAGGCATACTACGGATTAAAGACGTTAAGAAATCCTGGCACATGGCACAACCTAGTAAAGAGTTTAGGAGAGAAATGCAATTCCTCACTTCTGAAAAGACAAACTAAGGGAAAAAAAATCATGTAAAATGCCGTCTACCTTTTTGAAAAACTGCCATAATTATAGCTCCATAGAGTTAATGTTATTTAAAATCCCCAGACCTGGAGTCCCAGGGGTAAAGACGGTGCTCTATTCCACTGCCCTTTATCTGGGCCACGGCTAGAGAGAACAGGCTTTCGTCAGTTTAGCCATGTGTTCATCCTAATTTATTCAACTAATAAAGTGGTGGTGGGGGGTGGGGGAGCAAGCTGGGTGGAGGATTGAGTCTTTAGGGAAAAATAATCATAAACTTTGAATTGACAATGTGAATTATCCATAAGCCTCAGTGATTCTTGAAATTATTCCAGAGATGAGCTTCATACAGCCCATTTAGTTCACCTAAAAACATCCAATGCACTAAACCCAGTGGAAATATGAATACAGAACTAATGTCCATAAGTTAAGGACCATATACTATAATATGCACAAATAGGGTAAGAAGTTAGGCTTGAACAAAGTAGATTGTTTAAACTGCTGTTTTCTAGAAAATCAAGTTAAATGCCTTGAACTTTCTATGCTTCACATCCAGTCAATATGCCACTGATTATCAGTAATAACTTGAGTTAAACAATGATGGCATAAGAATAATAGTGATAACATCAACTGAGGTTAACATTTATTGAAAGCTTATTATGTGCTGGGCTCTGGCTAAACTAACTTTAATATATCTTATCTCGTCATCTTTGGTTGCATTATTTTTTTCAACATCTTTATTCAATGTCATTCTACCTCCTATGGGGCATCTTCAAACCTTTACAAACATTTAAGAGTCCACAGCTGGTAAGGAGGTTGCATTCATTTAGAAAGCAAGTGAACCATTATAGTAACATATGGAATTGGCTATTGCATACACTCTCTGCTCATGCCTGAGAATAATTCAAGAGATCAGCCTGGCTCTTTGGGGATGTTAATGGCCTACAATCCTATAGCCTTCCCAACTCTGCCCTGGCTGGTTAGCTCATTGGGTAGAGACTCATGCAAGGTTAGGCCTTGTTTTATGGCTTACTATGCTTTCTGATCCCAGTCTATTTTACACAGAGAATAATCAGTACCACACACCACATCCTTAATCCCAGCTACGTGTTTTGAAAATCTGTGTCAGTGATTATGAGGAAACCAGATGTAAGAAAGAATGGCCTAATACAAACCCAGCCATATCATTCGGATGGTGATTATGAAGGGATTAAAACCACTACCACCATAAAATAAAATGAAACAAATCTCAAACATGTTTTCTACTGGTAGCAGACAGCAGGCTTATCTTCACAGACAATAGCAGCTATCTACTATATAATCCATTTAGACTAGAAGGGTTGTAGACCAAGTGGTGATAGTGGGTGCTGGGTAGCTTTGTGCACGAATGAGTACATAAGCGCAAGCAAAGAAATGCCAGTGCGTCCAAAAATTTATATTATCAGTTCACTGCTGATATTTCAACCCCCAACATGTGAAAGTTAATTACAACCCACAAAAAGTACCCAGAGATTTTAGCAGCTGTTGAAGCTAGCATATTTTGGGTATGGTGTGATCTGTTCTGATAGAACTAGGCACTCGAAAACCTGGCTGGTCTTCACAATTATCCAGGGAGCTCAAAAAGAAAATAATAATAACAATAAAACAAAACCTAGCAAATACATAGATTAACAGGCTCTTCTCCAAACTTCCTGTACTAAAGGTTTTCCTTCGAGGGGAATTGACAGAAGGGCATTGAGTGGGTCAGGGAACGAGAATCTGTACTTTTAAAACATTCTCCAGGTAATTCTTCCTCTGGCATGTTTGGGAAGCACTGTCCTAGAGACACCAGTTATGATAACTTGGGTTGAAAAAGCTTGAATGTCAGCACATGGCTTGAGTGGGCATGGCTCTAAAATAAGAAACAAATGTACTGGGTGGCCCATAAAAGAGTACGGCTTTCAATCACAAAGGCACTGAGAGCCTTCTTATGCCCCTGAGAAGGCACTTACAAGCTCCAGGCATGCTCTGGGACGACAGCAATGACCTAGGGACACCTAAAGATAAAGGCAATCAGAAGGCAACATAAAGTTGCTTGGAGTCTTACTGAAGGCTTCGGAGTGGCTTCCCCACTGACGCTCACTTTAATTCTATGAGGTACATATTATTCCTGTGTCCATTTTACAGACTGGGACTCTCAAATTCAGAAACATCTAGGGCTTAGCTCAAAGTCACTCAGGTAATGTCACTAGCTAGTGCCCTTAAGGGGAAAGAGTAACAGCCTAGAACTCAGGAGAATGGAATTCCAAGTCAGGCTTGCCCAGAAACTGCACAATCTTGGCAAATTACTGTAGCATTCTGGGACTCAAATGTCCTTGTTTGCAGAGCAAAACGAGTGGACTAGAAAATTTCCAAGAATGCTCCAAGAACATTCCAAAATGTTAACAATCTATGATTTCAACACGGTTTCTACTTCATGGCTTAGTTTTTAAGAAACATTATACTTTATTGTCATGCTATAATGATGTTCGGTAAAAGGGAGCATGAAAAATTTAGGTTAAGTACTACTGCAGGAATTATTCAAATTTAAGGTTTTAACATATGTGAGAATAGATGACTTTAATTAATGCATTGCAAGTTCTGTTTTAGAAAAGAGGGAAGCCTCGTAGTTTGAATTTAACAGTGTGAAAGATTCTTTTTGTTCTAATGCATAAGTTGCAATGACAAGAGGCATCTTCCACTTGAGACCAGGTGTTAGACTGCTGTGTGAGATGTTCCTAATATTACCAGTGCTGCAGTAACATCTCTGTCTGCAAAAGGCATGCCCAGCCCAGCCTGGGATGCAGAGTACATACTAAGTAGGAAACATAAATGTGCAGAACGGCTGTATAATTGTTGAACTCGTGCCTCATGTATTCACAGTTAATTTTGGCAACCGATTTCAGTTACGGGAAGGGGGAATATGAGGAGGGGGTGACTTCTCCTGTCCTTCAACTTCCCAGAAATGTATTAAAAATGACAGCCTATGATTGCTGCAGACAGTATCTAATTAACTGTCATTATAAAACACATGTCAGAGCCTGGGGCCTATGAGGGATCTGATGTCTAATTTCTTTCCAGAATAATAAGAGTCTCCTTTGAAACAAGCTGGTGAATGAATTTTGTTGTCTTATTAATCAACTGATTTCAGTCTGACCCCCTGTTTCCCTCCCATACCTCATTCTTTCCTGCTGCATACCCTCCCCTAACTACTTTGGAACTCATATTTTAGACAAGTGATGGATTTAAAACAACTTCTTGTCATCTTCTGCCGAGGCAATCTCAATAAAGAGCGACTGTAGCAATATGATATGGAAATGGAAGCTGTTTGTAAAAACTATTAACTCAATAATGAAACAATTATTCCTAAACAACCATGAAAATTACTTACAAGCCTTATTTTCTCTCATTTTGCCATACCACGGATTGCAATTCTATTTTCATTCCTATTAATTAGAACAAAGAATTTAATCCTTTTCTCCTTCTATTATGCAAAAACAAGCATGGTTATTAGGGAGCTATCTAGTTTCCAATTAATTTTATTTAGGAATGAGTTGCAGAGACTGAATCATTACTGATGTCCTCTAACTAGGGGGTTAAGATGAAATGAGGCCTGAATCAACATAGAAAGTAAGCAATTTCCTTCACTTCATTTTTTCATCCACAAGATGACTCATCAGCTTCTCCAAATGGATCCATGACACACTGCAACAAAGCAAGGCACATCAGCAAATGAGGCTGAATGAAATCGGAAAAAAGGCTGTCAGTTGATAGAAAAAGAATACATTCTCCTGTGACATGGGAGGCCTTCCATAATCTGCTGCCAACTCGCCTTTCTAGTCCTGTCTCCCATGTATACCCTCCCCCGATTCTCTATAAGTCTACGTCTTTGGCTGTGACTTCAGTTCTGCCTAGGCTGCCAAAACAACTTTGGTAAATTCCAGTTTCACTGCCTGCAGCCTCTTTAGTGAATCCTTACTCAATAAGGGGAAGTAAATCATTCCTTTCACTGGGCTACAACATGTCCATTCATGTATGGCCACAATCCCTTCTGCTAAACTCTTAGGACCAGATATATTTCAGAATTCAAAAAGTTCAGATTTTAGAAAGGTTTTCAGGGCATTTACTATGTATTATATGTATTATGCAACAATGCCAGGAGAGCTTGGGGTAGCACCTCATAATCAAACACACATATGAAAAATTATATTAAGAGGTACAAACAAAGGCTATATATAATGTGGCCACATATGAATTCAGGCATTAGTGCTAAATGAGTCTACACATTTTTAAAATTTCATTTCTTAGTGCATTTTGGAAATCAGAATTGTGGATAATGGATTATGTACAATTAGTAAGCTTCCCCAGCTAGATGTGACCTCCTCAAGGTCGGGACATATACATATGTATATGTATGTTTACCCTGATGCCTGATACAATGTCTGGCTTACTATTAGCAAAAGCACATTTGCTGAATACAAATCTTATTAAGTATGCATTGGCTAAAGCTTGCTTTCAACATTTCCAAACAAAACTACCAATAAGCTAATAAGTGCTATCATAAGAGATCAAATTATGGTTTACAGCAATAACTGTCATGTCTTTTTTTAAGATCACAGAAGGATTAAAAGGATGAGGTATAGCATAGCATTTAAGAGCATGGGCTCTGTAACCAGATAGGCCTGGGTATGAATCCAGCACCGTTAGCTGTAGGATAATGGGCATGTTGCTTAATTTCTTGTGCCTTAGCTTCCTCACAATAAACAGGATAACACTCTAGTATCTACCTGAGAGAACTATTGTACAGGTAACTTGGGTAATACAAGCTAAATGCTTAGCATGAGTTAAGTGATAAAACGTAATAGTTAACTAATATTATGATTATAAAATGATTACAAGAACATTTATGATGTTACTGAAATAGCTACAGGAGGGACCAAAGTGACATTCCACATGTATAGATGGCTACACATGTTGATTTTGGCAAGTTTATTGAAGCAATGACCTACTCTTTCCTAATACATAATTTGATTACTTTCACGAGGTTTCAGCTTGGCAGAGGTGGACATTTAAAAACAGCAGATGAGGCTAGCAAAACAGAGGCACTTGCTATAACTACACAGAAAATGATTCCGATTCAGGAAAAAGGATGGGAAATAGAATTGG
Organism: Rhinopithecus bieti; assembly: GCF_001698545.2. Lineage (NCBI taxonomy): Eukaryota > Metazoa > Chordata > Mammalia > Primates > Cercopithecidae > Rhinopithecus > Rhinopithecus bieti. The sequence continues at coordinate 1,784,889 of NW_016808004.1, read as the reverse complement.
AGCGTGAGGCTCCCTGTGGTGATTGCTAATAGTCTCCAAACCTGGAAGCTAATTCTCAACAAAAATTGGCTCCTTTGGATATTAAACATTCATGATAAAGGGAATAAGGAAAAAAGTTCAAAACTGTTTTAGATTTGCTTTGTTACCTAGGAAACAAGATTGACATACTGCATTTAGAGCTTTTTTTCCCCTCACTAGAAAATAACCAAAAGTTTCTCTCAAGTCAGTCCTTTTTTTTTTTTTATTAAATAAATGTTAACTATTCCCCTCAGTTGTTAATAAAAAGAATAATAAGAAGAAATCATTTGTCCTTCTGTGTGCTACATGGCTCAAGGCACAGCATGTTCAGACAGACCTTAGTATTGAAATAAAACCAAACACAACCTCAGGACAGAAAGGTTTGATGGATCAAAACATGTCTGTTCAAAGTCTCTGAGAAAAATGGTGCATTAATTGGGAATGAAACTTTCCATTTTAGTAGCCTAACCACTGGGTAGGTGGTTGGCAAATTCAGCTGCTATGAAACACCAACATTTGCCTTCTTTGGCAATGGAAGCCCAGCTTTCAACACTTAAAAAGAAACCAATCTATTTATTTTTATTTTTTGTTTTACTTTAAGTTCCAGACACAAGTACAGAATGTGTGGGTTTGTTACATAGGTATAACATGTGCCATGGTGGAAACCAACCTATTTTTAAACGACTACGCACCAGGCTTGAGTAGCTTCTTTACCTGCATTCACACATGCAATTCTCACAATGTTTTGTGGTAAACACTAAATGCAGATGCGGAAAGTTATGTTCAGAGAAGCTGCATGACTGGCCCAAGTATCGGACATCCAAGTATATGTGATTTGCACATTAACAGAAAGTACATAGGACATCCTTCCCTGTGTCTTCATCTGCCTAATTTCTCATTCATTCTGAAAGACTCAGTTTAAGTGTCGTGGCCTCTGATATGACATCCTCTTTTCTATAACCTGCTCTTTAGGTTTCTTCTGTAGCACTTACCACGATATTTCGTAATTATCTACTTACTCATCTGACTCCTTCACTAGACCATGAGCTCTCTGAGAAAACGGGCCATGCCTTTTCACTCTTGCACTTAATATAGTGCCTGATATCCAACAGTCAATCTCAAAGAGTGTTGAATTGAACTGAACATCTCTCCCAAATTCAGCAACAAATTTTAGGGAATTCATCAAGGTGTGGCTAATAAATAACACTTTACTATGAACCAGATACAAATTTCATATTATAACTGAGAATCCTCAAAAAACAATGCAGCATTTTTGTTTTGCCAATTAAGTTTTATTATCTAACCTTGGTGACAGTTGAACGTGAAAAGAAGTTTTGACTATTTTTAGGTTCCTAGAGAACCCAGTTGCTGTTGTAGACACAGTAGATTTATCTGCAGTATTTTACATACCCTAGGGCCTCTCTCTCCTAGACAGCAGCCTGACTGACCATTCCCAGTTGACACTGGGGAAGAGTTGTGGGGGAGACAAAAAAACTTTAAGATGGACAATAACGTTCTTTCTAAATTGCACTTTTTCTTAATTTAAAAAAATCTATATTCCTCATATTAATAAAAAATGTTTATTTCAAATCATCAAACAACTCGTCCCTTCTCTTTCCTTCTACCTCATTTCCAGCTTCTCAGTTCGGTCTTTCCCATTTAGGAGGATAAATGTGTTTGTTGTTTCCCACCAGGGTTTCTTAGTCTTCTGTCTTAGTCCTTGATAGTCTTGCAGAGGTTTTTGTTTACATAAGGATTCATTTCCGCTGCTGGCAATCAAGGCGCAAACTGTTAATCATCAGAAAGCCTTCTTAGATGAGTTCATGGATAAGCACAGCTTTCTATGCCCTAGGTACTTACACATTCCATTTATGCCACGCATATTGCCTTAAAACTACTTTCTTTAACTGAATCTAGAATTGCTGAATCTAAGAGTTCAAAGAGGTTGTCTACCAGACTATGAACTCCTTCACGGGAAGGACTATGTCTTAATTTGTCTTTGTGTCTAGTCCTAGCAAAGTGTCTACCATGTAGTGGGCACTCATTAATGTGAGTGAATTCAAAATAACGGTTCAGTACTTCAGAACTATCTGATTTTGCAGGGTCTGACTTAGAACACAAAAGGACCTTGTATTTCATGGACAGCAGTTACCCCTTTCTCTGTTTCACATAAGTTTCTTATGGTTTCATGTAAGATTGCAGTTGAAAAGATTTTTCACTACTAAGAAAGCTTGAAAAGCACTGACTTTAGTAGCTTCTGTCTCATTGGTTGGTATATTTTGTCTCTTGAAATAGAGTGTGAGCATATGACAAAAGGAACTCAGTGGTGTGTACACGGTACATATAAAATATCACATATATAAGGGGTAGGGGTGTGTGTGTGTGTGTGTGTGTGTATTAAAGGCCACTGTTTATAATTGGAGCCTACTATGAATTAGATGCTTTACATATGTTACATCATTTCACCTTCTCTCTAGCCCTAGATGGCTGTCATCATTGAGCACCCCATTTTACAAATAAGGACTCTGAGGCTCAGAAAATTAGCAACTTACCTAAAGAGGCATGTTTTAAACTCATTTCTGTCTGGAGCCAAAGATCAAGCTCTTGTGATAGAAAAGAAAGTTTTTGATGTAAATTAGGGAGAGTGACTAGGTAGAAGAAATTGCAAATTTTTTTAGATTGGCATTTCAGAGAGAGGAAGTAGTTTTAAATTGAAGGAAAAAACCCAGATAAGAGTCAAACGCTCTGAAAAGATGCAAGTATGCATGCAAAAAGAGGGAGCAGCTATGGAAATCAGAGTTCCCCGCTTATCACTAGGATAAGTAGGGGAAATTTTAAAAAATATCTAGTGTCTGACAAAGGGTAGGAGGAAGAAGACATCTGTAGAGGTAGAAGAATTTTGAAACAGAGAGGATGAAGTGAATGAAATGGAAAACACTCAGCTCCACTGGGAATCCCATTTTAACTCGAATAGATTTGCAACCCTAAAAAAGCTTACACATATGCTAAGTACCTGGGTGAGTGATCATAACCAAGTGACCTGGGCAATGTGACTTTAAACAAATGCTTCAGAGAATATATTAGACCCACTTCTAATTAGGTCTTTGAGAATCACTGTCAAGTATAATTCCCTCCCTTTCTCTTTTATAGTAGGTGATCAGGAAGTTCGGAAGAACAGGCAAGGTTTTCCTTAAAGGATGAAAATGTTTCCTTCAGCAGATGAACCACGTGCAGCATCAGCTGGTGGTTTGGCCATGTTAACCATTTTACTCTAAAACTTGAAGATCCCTAATTACAATCTGATATTAAAACAACTCTGTTAAATTTTAGCGAGTCCAAATTCCATTGAGGTAGATAAAGATTTTTCAACTACTATTCTAATGAAATGTCACTACTATTATTTTAGGAAGCATATTAAATTGAAGTTTAATTTAAGTAGAAAGTGAGTTGCTTTCCTTTAAAGAATTACACTGTTACCAGTGTTAGGCAAATAATAATTAACACAAGTACACACAGTTATAATTAGCAGGGAATTTAATTAAACAAATATGCCAACATAACCAGATGCATGACAAAGTAATTGTAATATGTCTTGCCAGCGTATTCTTTCCCACTTCATAGTTCTTACATAGTAATTATAAAGCTATCTCTTTTTTCATAAGCACAGAAACTCTAAATACAAGCCTCCTAAAAGCCATATTCAAGTAAAAGAAAACAACAGAAATCTTATTGAAGGAGGGGCGCTGGAGAACGCAATCAATTACTTCACTAAGGACTCCCGGTAAAAGTTCAGTTGATTTTGATTCTTTAGCTCCATCTGAACTTTACCAGGTATCATCCTCACTTTCGTTTTATGGAGCTGTATCTCTAAGCTAGGAGAGACAAAGTCATATTTTTAAAAGACTGATTTTACATAATCTCCTAGCAGTAAGTACTCTTGTCCTTTGAAAGGAAAGCAAGTCATCTAGAAGTCATATGCTACTTTGAGTACCAAAAGAGAGAGTAGGGAAATAAATTACCGAAGAGAGAGGAATATGATTCACAGGTAAAGTTTAAAATACGTATTCTTATTTAACACTGAGGAAAGAAATATGATGGGTCAGTCTGCTAGTTTCCTTATAGGAAAGATTATAATACAAAGGAAGGTGATTAATGCAGAAAAAAGAAAGACTTAATTAGGTCACTTCTAAAATAAGCCCAAGTATAAACTTTAACATCACAATGCTATGCTACACAAAGATCTTAAAATACCATACTCCCTTTTTATTTTTATCCTAAACACACAAAAACTATGATGCTTTTAGTGATCAAGAAATAAGCGATCTGCCCATGTTAACGGCACATCTGGAGACACACATACAGCTTTCAATTCCCAAGCCTACCATCCTTATAGGTATTCTGTTTGCCTTGGGTTTTTTAAATGAGAACAAGCCATTTGAAAATATGATCTACTCTGCATTCAAAAGAATCAGCTATTCAGCTTTTAAATTTTGTGTCACACATGTTATTCTAAACCAGTGATAAATTCAATCCAAAGGCAGGCAGGGATCACTTTCATTTAAATGTTAAATCCTGAAATCAGGGAGAAAAAAACAGCAATCCTCACTAGATGCAATATCCAGTTCAATGAAAGTATAAACCCTCCCTAAGCAATGAAAGTATGCTTACTTTATAGAAAAGAAAACTTATTTTCATAAACAATATAACATAAAGATAGCAGCGACAGCCTACCTCTATGGAGGACTAGAGGTCCCATCTACCTCTGTGTAGGGCTTCAGTGGTTGTAGAAATTATCTCACAGTTTAACTTAGCTGGTGGTCACAACTGTAGTTACCTAGTGATTCATATCTGTATTTAATGATGTGGTAACTGAGACTGCAGAGGTTAAATATCTTGTTTGGGATCACCTAACTAATAAGTGGCATAACTGGGGCTCAAAACCAGTCTTTGTATTTTGAATTTACTCTTTCCTACCACGTTCCAGATGTCAGAGACCACAGATCTGTACATATGTATAATAGACATCATCATTCTCCAGATGAGCAAATGCTTGGTCAATATTAAGCACCTCCCAGCTGGGTTAGCTGATGGCGAAACAACTTATCTAGAAAAGTTACCCAATATACCTAAAACTACAAACTTTCTCAGTATTTCAAATATTACCTAAAAAGAAAATTAAATGGCAACTGTGCATATATGAGATATAAAGTTCGTTTCCTAATCCTCACAGGAAATTAATTCACTCTTCCGGGATTAGAAAGTTTTTGAACGGAACACCTCAAACCAAACAATTTCCAGTGGCACCTTTGCCTCAGTAAAACATCATACTCCTGGACTAAGTCCTGGCAGCCCACAGCATGCTGCAGTTCTTCTAGGAGGGGGAATGGATTCATCCCTAAATAGAGATGCCATCATAAAATATGCATGAAGCCTTCTTGTCCTGGAAGAGAAAGGAGGACTTCATATTTTGATGATTTGGATTAACTCTTAGAGAATATGTTCTTTAATAGGAGTATCAGAAAAATTATTAGATTGTCAACTTTTAGGGCAGTTCTTGAAAAAGCTTGCCAATCCTAGAGACAACACAATCTTCACTTCTGTACATTTGAAAACGACGGGAATGTGGGCTGCAGGATGAGCAGAAGGGAAAGTGGGAAGGAAAAATGAAATGAATTAACATTGAAGCTGAATCAGCTGTGTGCCTGGCACCTTGCTAATTCCTCACCTCATCTTCACAACTAACCTGTAAGGGAGTGAGTACTGTCACCATTCACAGAGAGACAAAGGCAAAATCACAAGGTTAAAGAATTCTACTAAGGTCAAAGAGAAAACTTCCCATGCTTCTTTGTGGTTTATTTTTTATGGCTACAAAAATCAAAACAAGACTAAGAAACTTTCATATGCTTTTTTGGTAGGTCTCGTAGTTGGTAGATCCTGGGACTTTCAGAGCCACTAAAAGCAGAAAAGTCCAGTAAAACCTGCCATATTACTTTCAGAGAATTCTATTTTCTCTATAGTCCTTTCCCCAAGTTTCCCTAGTAAATTAAAAAACAAACAAACAGAAAAAAACAACAGCAACAAAACTACAATTTCTCGAAAGTGTCTGCTGTTGCAATCTTTTTTTTTTTCTCTAGGTATTCAAATAACTCTTCTTTTTTGAAAAGGATTAAAAATGCAAGCAATCCTATACGACAGTAACAACAGCTGCTGACATTGACTAAGTGCTGTTCTAAAACTTGTGCATTAACTCATTTATTTCTCCCTCATGAAGTTATTTTACAGACGAGCAAACTGGGGGAGCAAGAGGTTACATAATCTAGCCAACAGCACATCAGGGTAAGTTTATGGAGCCAAGATTCCAATTCATTTTTTATGATTTCAAAACTGTACTCTTTACCACTTATTCCATTCCATAAACCAACCAACACAACTGAACATTTTTTCCTAAGTCATGGACTGTGCTAGGTGAAAGGGATACAGACAGGAATTTTAATTTGTTACAGCTTGGTGACTTCAAGACAGCATTTATACTTGGTACTCAGCCCTGTTTTAACGAAATTCAACGACCATTGATAAGAGTTTCTGACCCCTGGAAGCAGAGACTGTGGCAGGGGGAGTAGCAGTGTATACATGTTGACACCAGCAACTTATTTTCTCACTGGGGATATATATCTCCATATGGTGATTCTCTACATAAGTAATTCTTTTTTTTTTTTTTTTTTT
>NW_016808004.1:1755565-1773132 GCF_001698545.2 Rhinopithecus bieti | reverse complement strand
GGCTGCAGCAGCTGACCAGCACCGATTGTCCAGCACTCCCTAGTGAGATGACCCCAGTACCTCAGTTGAAAATGCAGAAATCACCGGTCTTCTGTGTCGCTCGCGCTGGGAGTTGGAGACTGGAGCTGTTCCTATTCGGCCATCTTGCTCCGCCCCCCCCACATTAGTAATTCTTAAAGTGTGGTGCCCAGACTTACAGCATCAACACTATTTGGGAACTTGTTAGAAATGCATTATGTGCATGTTGCCATGTGAACATGCTAACCTTTGGCCAGGGAGCATATTGACTTTATAAATTGGTATAAACAATTGTAAGCATGCAATTATTAATATATAAATGATGTAAATCAATAGATGTTAATTGTATAACAAAATTAAAACAGCAAAGAAAAAATATTTCTTTCTCATAAGTCAAAACATTATCAATGTTTTGGTATATTTTCTTGTTCTTTTCAATGTTTACAGCTTTTTACACAATTATCATATTGTATATACTATTCTGAAATTACTTTATTCACTTACTATATTCTACATGTTTTCCAATGTCATTAAAAACACTTGGTAAATATTTTAATTACGTATTATGCAATTTTAATTATATAACACTACATAATATGGATACATGATTAATTTACCTTCCCTATTGCTAGATATTTAGTTTGTTTTCCATTTTCTGCTGTTATAAACAAATTCTGAAGAACGTATTTGTGCAAAAATATTTATACGCGTATCAATCTAGCACCTTGGTATAAATATCTAGCAGTGAAAAACACTGAGTTTAAATATTTGCATACTTACTGGTTGTATTAATCAATGCTCAAACCAGGAAAGTATAAGACTAATTGTTGGTTTATTATTTAACGAAGTAAAAAGAAAATGGTTTCTTATTTTTTCAATTTTGACTCTTAGTAATGTTGAACTTCTTATATATTCACCAGCCATTTATGACATTTTTGCACATAACGGATGTCATTTGATGTTTACTTTTTAGGTTAAGCCATATGAACTTGCCCTTTTGTAGATATAATACAGTTGAAACCAGCAATTTCATATTCTTCAAACCTAATAGCTTAGCCTTTAGGATTCTGAAGCTGTATCACTTACAGTGATAGAATTCTCAAATGGGGATATAAGACATATATACATGAAAAGAAAAAAATACGTATCACTAGTCTCAGGACCATCATGGATTCCACTAAGAGCTCTGCCTTCTCCTATAACCAAGTAGCCAATGACATTTAAACATTTATATTAAAGGGCACAGACAGAACAGATTAAGCATGACAGAGCTGAGCTTGAGGCAGAGAAGAGCATCCACATGGCTCTCCATGTGCCACCTTCTCATTTCTTCTTGGCAAGTCACTTCAGTGAAGTCTCATGTCAGGAGGGAGAAGCACCACTTCACTCGCAAAAGCCAGCCTAAGTTGTTCATTTGGTCGGTACAGGTAAAAATCATTGGGCCCAGGTGAAAGTATTTGCTTAAAATTAGTATTGTTCGTAAACTGCACAGGGACATGGTTAGAAATGAAAACAATCATAAAGATAATTCACTTATTTCACTTATAAGTTATTACCTCAATCAACAACTTGACTGTACATTGAAAAGCTAATCAAACACTAGCCAGGCAATATGGTGGGATGGGAAGAGCAGTGAACGCTTCTTTATCTTTCAGTCAGCATGGAGTCTAGCCCTGGGTCTGTTGCCAAAGCCAGCTGTGGGACCTTTGCTGAGTCAACAGTCAACACATCAGTTCACCCTTTCGTAAAAAGAGTCAGATATGAAAAGTTCTAAAGTCTCTCTCCAGTTCTAAATTCTGTGATGACACTGACAATTGAAGAATACTATAGAGTGACTCTTTTCCATATAACTCGGGCAATAATTTTTACCAAGAGACTCAGCAAACCTTTCAAAGCAGGCTCTTAAGCACCCTTAAACTCTCACATATGCTAGAAAATACAAGGCTTTTTATGAGTTTCATGAGTCTGTTTCAGATACTTTAGAAGAAATAGTGTTATCCAAGCTAATTAAATCATTTCATCTGTGTGGCTCTATGCAATTGTTGGGATTTTTCCAAAAATGCTCCTTAGGGTATCTTCTGCTTACAATGTTTTGTTGAAAATTTCAAAGGTAAACATCAACAGAGAATGCTAATCTCCCTCTAAGACTTCTTAATTAGGGAAGGTTGAAACCCCAGTAGATTTATTGTTAATACTACATTCTTAGTTTATCAGTTTGTTTGCCCTCTCACTTATCATCAATAGGCTGAACATGCGATAATTTTGGTGGAGGGTTGTGAATTTGCCATCTTGTTTTTTTGCCATCAAGCTGTAAAACTGAGTGTTATGAGTCAAATAATGATAAACAGAAATACAAAAGGTGATATGTATCTGTTTACTTGCTTAGAATGTTGTTGTATCAAATACTGCTTGAAATAAGAGCATTTTCTAGGCCTTGGAAATACTTTTGTTACACAGAACTTTCGGTTGTCCAGATAAGAGGCCCCTTTTAAATCAACCTGATAGGACATTAAGCATGCTGGGCTACATTTAAACCTTTTTTTTTTTTTAAGCAAAGAAGGTTTTATAATATAGTGAAAACAACAGGGAGATGAAAACCAGGAGACTTGGGTCCCGCCTTTGTTACAAATGCCTTTCCTAAAAGCCCCAGAATGGTGTGAGGTCAAAACACATGGGCAGAAAGGAAGTGGTCATCAGAGCAAAAGAAAGTGCAGGTGCCAGGCACTCACGTGTGCAGTCATATCAGGTAGAGATGACGAGTAGAGATCTGCCCTAGAAGACACTGGATTCTGAGATTCAAAGGGGACAAGTTGATTTGATAGCCAGTGATTTTACAGCCCACTTTCCCTGCCCCACCCCTACTCTAAGAACTGACATTCTATTAGAGGAAAATACTAAGATGGTGTCTATCCTTCCATATCACATCCCATGAACCAAAACAATATTTTAGAAGTTTCTGGGTTTATTGAAAGCATTACACATTATATTCCACTATAGTCACTATACATACACACTACACTCAAAATGTTACTTTCTTCATTAAAAGAACAAAAAATGGACAGGGTCTTCTGAATGGCTCTGTTATACAAATTGGCTTTGACTCTACAGCTTGCTGTATCCCTATCAGGAAGGCAGTGTTTACAATGGCTGCCCCAAGAGAGTAGCCTGATTACACAGAACTGAGCAGCACAACGGTACCCCTAAAAACAGAATTTAATTTCTGGTGATTTTGCCAGTAAAGGATTTTCACTCGTCACGCCATTTCATCATTGGTCAAACTCGTGCTGACGTGGAGAGTCAAAGCTGAATTCTCGCCTGCACAGTTTCTTCTCAGTCCTTTCCTGTAGCCCTTTTGTGTTCTTGTAGCCCAAATTGGAAAGCAGGTGAGTCGGCTACTGCCTTCCCATCTTACTTTTCTTCTACTGTACTCCTTCCTATACTCTGACCACCCCCACACCCCCAACATCCAAGGACTGATAACCTTTCCCCTTCTTCCTTTCCCTCAACCTCCATCAGAACTCCAACTAAGCAGGGACCTTCTCTCAGTTTGCTGTCATAGAGGATAGAGGAAAGGAGTCAATACGTGATTTCAGGTGGCAAATATCTAATGACAACTTTATATGCAGTGGGGGTAGAGTCATACTACCAGGGTTTGAATCCTGGCTCTGCCATTTACTAGTCATGTAGCCATGAAAAAGTTATGTAAATCTGTTAAGCCAAAATCTCTTCATCTGCAAAATGAGGAAGCTCATAGGACAGTCATATTTAAGTGAGATAATACTTGTACATGGAAAGCCACTGTAGATCTGTGCCTGAGACACAGTGCAGTTATGTACCATTTTAAAACATCATAATGTAACCATCATCATCTCATCATCATTTACTAGCCTCTCCCAGATCCATTTCAGTTTTAAATGATGACTGCTCAGAGAAATAATATCTTAGTTTAATATTCCACAAGAAAAAGGATTCTGGACAGGTGCAGTGGCTCATCCCTGTAATCCCAAAACTTTGGGAGATGAAGGCAGGAGGACTGCTTGAAGGCTGTAGTTCAAGACCAGCCTGGGCAACAAAGTGAGATCCCATCTCTAACAACAACAAAAAATCATTTGTTTTGTTGTGGTGGTTGTTGTTTTTAATTAGCTGGGGTAGGAGGTGTGCCTGTAGGGGCTTTTTGGCATGGGGAGCAATCCCTAAATCCAAAAAAATTCATCACAGTTAAAACTGTCTACTCTGTCAACATGATAGCGGTCCCTCTCCTTATTCCTCCTTACCCTCTAGGAAACGCCTCAACATTTCAGCATTTTTTCCTTCAGCACTTGAAACTGCCAAAGCACTTGAATTCTTGATTTCCCCTTATGAATAACACAATCTTTGTCCTCTGTAATCTACAGACTAAAAGGCATGCTGTATCTCTGGGGCGCAGGGGAAGAGTTGTATCTTAGTAAAGTTATTAGACTTCAAAGATTAATAAAGAATCATCTGGTTGGCAAGAAAAATTAATGAAATTATTATATACACATACACACTTTCAGGGTATAACTATATAGCATGTGTCTATTTTACTTATCAAAAGTATATATACATTCTTGAAGTATGAGTGAAACAAAGAACACATGTTCATCCCCAGTGCCCTCACTGCATCTGTATATGTGACTCTGTGTACCTGTTGATTTGTATATCTGCTTCTCTCAGACAGAGAGCTCCTCAGGGATTGAGACCTAGCCTTTAATCATCTTTCTGTCCCTAGGGCCTGGGATATCATAAACATTCAATAAATAACCATTCAATTCAAGGAATAAACTATGGGCCGGGCATGGTGGCTCATGCCTGTAATCCCAGCATTTTGGGAAGCAGAGGCGGGAGGATCACTTGCGGTCAGGAATTCGACACCACTCTGGCCAACATGGTGAAACTCCATTTCTATTAAAAATACAAAAATTAGCTAGGCATGGTGGCACGTGCCTCTAATCCTAGCTACTCGGGAAGCTGAGGCAGGAGAATCGCTTGAACCCGGGAAGCAGATGTTGCAGTGAGCTGAGACATGCCACTGCACTGCAGCCTGGGCAACAGAGCGAGACTCCATCTCAAAAACAAAAATAAACAAACTATGCATTGATTTCATTATTTCATATTAGCTTCATGACTTTCTGCCTGGATCACAGTTGCTAATAATCCCATTGAAGATGTTTTCTAAATAGTCTAGCAATTCAAAATTCCCCCAGCTGAACAAAAAATAAAAGCAACCATTAATGTGATCCTTCTTCAACCCCTCTGTATAAGAAAGCAAGTTCTGCAGCTCAACGTCCTGAGTTCAAAGCTCCGTTTTCCCATTTACTTGTTGTGTCAACTTAAGCAAATTGTGTAAAAATTTTAAGATTGTCTCCTTATCTCTTTAAAAATGAGGGATAATAATAGTACAGGTAACTACCTCATAGGGGTGTTAAAGGGATTAAATGAGTTTATAAACACAGAAGCACTCACACAGTATTTTTCATACGAATAGCACTCAGGGCTGAGGAGAAACCAGTGGGGTCACTGAACAAACACATATTTAGTTGAAACCAGATATACGAATACCTTGTCTTTATCCAGCTCTGCAGTATTCCAAGAATGTTAATATAAAAGGGTTTTGCACAGACAATGGAAGATATCCCACTGTGGGATTATTGTCCTTTTTTTACTGTAATTTAATCCAATTTGGGATTCCATGGCATAGGCCTCTCTCAGAAGAATCCACCAAGTAGTTTTGACTTCAAAATCCCTCAGGAAAAGGGCTGTCTGACATTTTTCTCTCTCATCTCAACCTGGACACTTCCAAAGCTGAAGCATACTCATGACCTTATTCATGACCCTCCTTTAAACATCAAAATCACAAAGCAAACACAATCTGCATTTTTTAAAAAATAAGATGCTTCATATTTTTTCCTAAAACTACTTCCTCCCACCTCCCTTAACTCAGCAGAACAATCCTGAGCCATTTAAAGCCATAAAATGCAATTTGTGTTCAATGGCTCACATTCAACATTAGATCATTTCCCCACTATAATCACATTTTGAAGTAGGATCCAGTATCTTCCCATGTAAGAAGAGGGTCCTGGAAAAATGGGTGGCATCTTCGGCATTAAGACAGCGTGTAAGCATCTGAACAGCCACTTACACACAGAAAATGAAACTCGAACAACCAATTTCACAGATAGATTTTCTAATAATATACAGTGAAGCTAGGAAACATATTCAAGTCTTTAATACATATTTTTAAAAAGCAGCTAGACCATCGTGACCTTGCCCATTTTCCCCTTCTCATTCTAGAAGCCTGAGTTTAGCATTTCCAGAGTCACCATCTTTGACAACAGCGATTCTCCTAAGCTAAATAATCAGATCAGATCCAGATATATTGAACTCATTTTAGTCACTATTTTATGTAACCTTGCAATGCGTTTTATACATGCTTTTCAGAATATCTTCCAATTTTCTACTTTCCTGGTTGCATAATATTAGAGTAAAATAAGTCACATAATTTCTCCCACCTCTTAGATAGGGAATACTTTCTGAATTCTATGTCATTTCCATAAATGTTTCTTTCCTATGCTTAGGGCAAAATATTCTTGATCCCCAGATGGTACTGCATGAAACATTATATATGTTTGTGCACAGTGGCAATTTTAAATGGAGGAGGATTCAAAACTTTCACCGTATTCTCAGTGGGGTGTATGACACAAAAAAGGTGAAGAATCACCAACATTATAGAGGATTATAACATTCAGAGGGTCATCGAGTCACAGACTAGTTAGAGCTTAACAGGACTTTCGAGATAATCTTAGAGATGATCAAGCTCAACACTCTTCTACAGGTGAGATAATGAAAGATCAGAGAGGTTAAGCGAATCTGAAATAACTCTTGTGAAAAAGTAACATTATCAAAATTAAAAGTGACAGTCTGGCTTCCTCAGCTAAACACCCCCACCCCTTACCTTATATTGTAACACAAGTACTTACGGGAAAAAAGGCAGGAAGTGTCATCAAGATAGTAATTATGGTTGATTTATTTTCTGTAATGGGTTAACATTGTTTTTATGATGTAAATGATACTTCTGAGAATTATATAGAAATATGAAAAAATATGCTGTGTAAGAGAAAAGCAGAATACAAAACAGTACAAGTGGTTTTATAAGAATACACATGCATGAGGAAAAGAGCTGGAGGGTATGGAACTAAAATGAGTTATGCTGGGATAGAATATGATGTTTTTTCTTCATTCAAATATTTCATTAGCATCAGGCTATTTTCCCAATGATCTTATTCACAGTACAGCCACTATGCAGACTCTGGTAATATCAGCTAAGTCATGGAGGATGAAGAGGTAAAATAGAGAAGGAAAAGCAAGTTATTTAAGTCAAAGATTCCACCTTGACAAGAGACACAAAGAAATTAAAAACAGGAATATCTTGGAAATGGTTTAAGAAGTTCAGGGTGTTTGAGCACATAGTTCTGTGGATAAGAGGAGACATGTACTGTACCTATTTGCACAGAGCCTAGTATGCTAGGCATTTGCAAATGGAATTAGGTGCTACTGTTTTTATTCTATAGACGCTTTAAAAATTATAAACGAGGCTGGGCGCGGTGGCTCACGCCTGTAATCCCAGCACTTTGGGAGGCCGAGGTGGGCGGATCACGAGGTCAGGAGATCAAGACCATCCTGGCCAACATGGTGAAACCCCGTCTCTACTAAAAATACAAAAATTAGCTGGGCATGGTGGCATGCACCTGTAGTCCCAGCTACTTGGGAGGCTGAGGCAGGAGAATCACTTGAACCTGGGAGGCAGAGGTTGCAGTGGGCTGAGATCGCACCACTGCACTCCAGCCTGGCAACAGAGTGAGACTCAGTCTCAAAAATATATAATTAGCCAGGCATGGTGGCATATGCCTGTAATCCCAGCTACTCAGGAGGCTGAGGCAGGAGAATCGCTTGAACTTGGGAGGCGGAGGTAGGTGGAGGTTGCCGTAAGCCGAGATCACACCACTGCACTCCAGGCTGGGTGACAGANATATATATATATATATATATATTTTATTAATATATATATATAAATGAATGGTTTACTAACTGTTTCATTGTGTGAAGAATTTATGTAACATCAAGTAAGCCTTATGGAAATAAAACTGGTAAATGAAGGATTTGTTAGCACTTATTTTCTGTTGATCTTTAGCCTGTTTCTCAGCTTTTCATTATATTTTAAATAGGCTAAGAGTTGATAGAGAAAGGGATGTTGGAAAAAATGTAGGGTCAACGTTTCTGGCAAGATTTTTGTTTTAAGTAGGGAAAAGAACATCATCAATATGCATTCACTGACCAGCAACTATAATACTGTATTTACAGATCTGTGGGAAAACGCAAACAATCCCTCCTCGTTAAGAGCAAGGGCAAGTATGTAGAGAAAAGAAAACATCATTTTAGTCCCTTTGAAGAACTTTTGACCATGTCTTAGAGATAATACTTCTTAGCCCTTCTAAATTCTAAGAAAGAAAGAAAATTATTAACTAAATATATGATGTTTGTCCTATTTGTTAGCATTAAATTTAAAGTACAATCAAGTTGGACTTTAAAATAGTACATATACATAGCTCATAGTACATCAGAGCATCTCATATAATCAATTCATACTGTACATTTATGATGGCTAATGATTTTATCACAGCAAAAATGTTAACAGTATATAGTAGTAGAATCTTCATGTTAGTCCCCATCCTCTGACCATTCCTGAAATGGTTATGTTCCCTAAGGTGTCACCTAGTTCTCTTCTTATTTAACAAACTACATAGTTCATTTCAACTACTGACATGGTCTCAGCGAGCACCCAAGTACCAATAACTCCCTTTCATAAACCTTTTACTGATAACCCTTTGAGCTCTTGAGAGGCATTCCTAACAAACGAATATATTCCTTCTCAGTATTTGTTTGGGACCTCAAATGCCACAAATTCGAACCTAAATTTAACATCCTTCTCCAGAAACCTGCTTCTGCTTTCAGTCTCTAGCTCAGAGAAAAGCACTGCCATTGCAAGCTGCCCAGGGCAGAACCAGGGGGTCACCATGGCCTTCTCCCTCCCCTTTACCTCCAACAGGCTAAGACCTGTCAATTCTTGTGACAAAACCCCTTATCTCAGTCTTACTGAAACAATCTGATTTCAAGGACCCATCATTTCTCAACCAGGGTATTATAATAAACTACTCCCATTGCCTTTAGTTTTGCCCCCATTCAAAACATCCTCTACATGACTGACACATTATTCTGGGCATCGAAGATGTGAAGATTAAATGAGTTAATATATATAAAGAATGTGATTTTTTGCCTGGCACATTAGAAGAGTTATAATCACCTTCTCTTCCCTTTTTTCCACCTTCTTCAAGTTCAAATCTGATCAATCCATTTTGACTTATACTCCTTCAACATTCCCCAACCCATAAAGTCTGAAGTTCTGAGTCCTCTATGAATCAGGCCTCTATACATCAGTGAGGTTCCAGCCTTGCTCCACCCTTCCAGCCTCAAGTTCACACCACTAAATACACTCAGCATGCTGGGTACAGTGAGAAACTTGTAGCTGTGCAAAAATGTGAGATTCTTTCCAATTCTATGCTTTCTACAGATTGACTCCTCAGGCAAGAATGTGCTTCCTTCCTTGTTCACCTGGAGAAATTCTTGCCATCCTTTAACATAAATAGTATAACATTCATCGAGCTTTTCTGTACCTCCCCTGGTAGGGTGATTTAACATCTTCAGTATATCTCTGTAGTAATAATTATTTCTAATTACCTATTAGATATTTACACAGCTGATTTCTAGAGTTTTGGGTTGTTGTTTAGATATAATCTAAGCTCAACCCTAAATGTTTGTTAATATACTCCTTTACTTAAGTAACATTTTATCAAGTGTCTATCATTCTTGGGTGTCTATGCTAGTAATACAAAGGTGAATAAATTCTAATCCTGCCTCACTGAGACCACAATAAGGTAGCAGATTCAGAAAACAAACAGTTACAATGAGGACTACAAAGTTAGTCTTTGGAAAGAACAGTTACCTCACCTTCTTCCCATTTCCATTCCTAATGGATCAAGTTTTCTATATTTATACATTTAAGCTGAAAAGGCACAGAACATAATTTATATATAAAGCACATTTTTAGAAGATTGAGTTCTTTGATCTTTAAAAGAGTTGGTCAATATGGTGAAGAAAAATATCAAGAATATTCCTCAGGATAAGGATAAAAAGAATGATGTTGCAGAAGCAGAAATGATCAAATAACAGAAAAGGAAGACAGATGAACCAGCTTCGCCTAAGCAGGATGGCATTAGCAAAACATGGCGTTGGAGGTTGGGCATCTTTGTGGGATGATGTCTGACAGAGCCAGCGGAGCAGTCAAAGGTTGAGAAGAACTGGGAAACTGAGACTGGTGAAACACCTGCAAGTTTTGCTAAGGGCAGCAAAACAAGGCCTATTTTTCCTCATCTTTCATGAAGACATTCATTAAGTTAACATTTACATGCTGAGGAAAGTTGCTTGTGCCTTCTCTCCATACCCCACCAAAAAAGAAAGACTGATGGCTTCCCCTTGCTTCTTCTGTTTCATGCTCCCATGGCATCCTGTACTCACTCTTTTTTGTTTTTGTTTTGCTTTTAAACAGTGATCACACTTATAACCACATTTTTAATGTTCATTTTCCCTAATAGATGGTGGGTTTTATGACAGCATAGACTATGTCCTTCCTGACATTCTGGTGTTGGCACAGGGCTTCACACAAGGTAAATGCTCAATACATACCCTGAATGAATGAAAGAACAAATGACCAAATGAGAAAACATCATCCCAGAAAGGTGGGTACCATTAGTCCCATTTTACAATGAGAATATTGTGGACTGGGAAATTAACTGATCTGACCAAATTCACAGAGACAGAAAGCAGCGAAGGCAGTTGCGAGTCCAAAAACGTTAGGACTCTGCCACCCATGCTTTTTCCTCCTGATCACAGAGCTTCCCTTTTAAAGCAAGTAAAATTAAATTCTTAAGTGCTGAGGAAACATAAATGAGTCCTCCAGAAAAGGAAGACTTACTAGAGGAAGAAATTTTAGATAATGGTCTTTTTGTTTGTTCATTTAAGAGAAAGGGTCTCACTCTGTTGCCCAGGCTGGAGTGCAGTGGCATGATCATAGCTCACTGTACCTGCAAACTCCTGGGCTCCTGAGATCCTCCTGCCTTTGTCTCCCAAGTAGCTAGGACTATAGGCATACCACGATGCCCAGATAATTTATTTATTAATTTTTTTGGTAGAGAGAGAGTCTCACAATGTTGCGCAGGCTGGTCTCAAACTCCTGGCCTCAAACGATTCTCCCACCTTGGCCGCCCAAAGTTCTGAAAGTAAAAGTAGGGGCCACAGTACCTGGCTAATGCTGGTCTTGAAGAAAATAAATTAGAAAATTCAGAGAATATAACAGAGTAGCCGTTCCAAGTGAAGAAAAATAGTATGTAAAAGGATAGTTTCAACGGCTCTTGAATCAAGTTAAAAAGGAAAAGTAGATGTAACTGTTTCACAGTTTTAAGACGACGTAAAAACCCATGTGACAAGAAGAGCTACATAGGAAGCTATGGTTTTGACAGAAATAAAAGAACAACAAAGAACAAACACCCAAATCAAGATGCTGCTATATATGGAGATTTGCTCACTTACATCATCTACCTAACTTCTGCCTTCCTGCTTCAATTCAGTCCATGAAAACCAATTAAACTTGAATGAAAAGAAAGCCAAGCAGTTTCTGAGAAGATGTAACACCCCCTTACATGCTGACAAATCAACTTTGGGTGGAGGCAAAGCAGCAAGGAAATTTCAAACTATTTTGGGCTATGTGTTTTCTCAGGTCTTTCCCTGGCTAACCCTTCCCAACCCCAAAATTTTACTAATTGGATCTCTAGATTTCAAGCAGAAGTCTTGAGCTGTAATTTGGTACATCTGCTTAGAAATGTGACTAGACTCCCAAATGATTTAATTGTAACATTTGGGAATGGTGAACACTAGTGCAATTACAAATAACTACCAGAGAAATGCTAATAAATGTCACTTTGTTGGAAAAGGAGAAAGACAGGCTCCAACTTTACGCAAGCAATTAAAGCTGCCTTTGTGACCATGAAATAAGTTGGCCTTCCAAATATTTTGATGGTCTTTCATAAAACATGAAACTCAAAGGATTCAGGAAACCAGTTCAGGGGAAAAAGTTCTTTCTTCCAAAATGGTCCTCCTCCACACTAACACACGTGTGTGGGTGTGAAATACAAACAACGTCTGTCCAAGTGGTGTGATTCTTGTATTTCAGGAAACTTCATGCTTTCCAAAAATGGGTCTTCGTAAGTTTTCCCATCAAAAAAGTTCAAGGCTGGGCACAGTGGCTCATACCTGTAAGCCCAACACTTTGGGAGGCCGAGGTAGGAAGACAGCTTGAGCCCAAGAGTTTGAGACCAGCTTGGGCAACATAGGGAGACCCCGTGTCTACAGAAAGTAAACAATATTATCTGGGCATGGTACTGTGAGCCTGAGGTCCCAGCTACTTGAGAGGCTAAGGTGAGAGGGTCACTCGAACCCAGGAGATTTGGGCTGCAGTGAGCCATGATTGTACCACTGTGTTCCAGCCTGGGAGACAGAATGAGACCCTATTTCAAAAAAAGAAAGGTTAAAAACAAGTCCATAATCCCCTCACACAACAAATACGTTCTCCAGCAGCACACTACCTTGACCATAGTTTTAAAGCTGGATTCCTCACAGCGTGAAGCACTACAGGCATTCTGCTTTACATATATATTCATTACAGAAGAAACCAGTGAGCTACCAATGATGCTCTGAACCTCTAATTAGGGAATACCATATAAAACCAAAAGAGCATAAGACCTCTTAAGGAAATGGAGTTCAATGGATGCCTTGGAAAGTGTTTTAGGTCAATGATCCTTACATCGAGATCTAAATATGCTTGAAATATAAAGCACATTTCCATCCATGATCATGACAATGGCTCACTGTTAAGGACACACAGAATCCAGAGTCTTGGGGGGAAGGAGACAATGGGAAGCAGATGCAGTGAAGAAACAGAAGCCCATGTAATCTGAGTCCTCAGATAATTCTAATATACAACCTCCCTTCTCTGCTCATGACCAAGAAAAACACATTAGGCCTTGGACCACTCCTTCACTTCTGCTACATTTCCAGCAATCTCATTTTGGTCTCAGTGACTTATCTGCTTAGAGTTCATGGCACCAAAATTCACTGGTAAAAAAACAAAAAACAAAAAACGCCAACCACCTTTAGGAAGCCCAACAAGGAAGAGCAGAATGTCTTAAACAAGTGTTAGGGTTCGTCTTCTACTGAACCTCAAGGTACTGTAAAAGTAAAAGCAATTTAGCTTAGAAAAATAATTGACCATTGGTTCGATGTTAAGATAATAATGCATATCATGCTCAGTGCTTGAATTGAAATTTTAGACACAATATTATCCCTTTGAAGTTTAATAAGATTAGGTTTACTCATGACATAGACTGAACAAGCTCAAAACAGGCCAGGCCTGGTGGCTCATGCCTGTAATCCCAGCACTTTGGAAGGCCAAGGTGGGTGGATCACCTGAGGTCAGGAGTTCAAGATCAGCCTGGTCAACATGGCGAAACCCCATCTCTATTAAAAATACAAAAAATTATCTGGGTGTGGTAGGGCGCCCCTGTAGTCCCAGCTACTCAGGTGGCTGAGGTATGAGAATCGCTTGAACCCAGGAGGTAGAGGTTGCACTGAGCCAAGATTATGCCGCTACAATCCAGACTGGGAGACAGAGTGAGACTCTATCACCAAAAAAAAGACTCAAAACAATTAAGTCACATTTTCAGAGTTCCTCAGACTGATTATGCGGAAAGCTTTAAATATGGGCCACTATCCATCAGGACCCAGAGACATGGGTAAAATTGTAAAGTAGGCCATATGGGGGACTATCTCTCCTTTCCATCACCCCTTCAGGCGCCAGTGAAAAGTCTATCACAGAGAACAGTGATTCTCAAACAAAAGAGCAGGGCACCAGAATCTCCTGAATTTAATTTCCAAGTAATGACGTTCCCTTAGATTACTAATAGTGAGTTATATGTACTAATGAAAGCATAAAAGTATTTATCTCTCATGTATGAAAACAGGCACCAACAGCCCAGGCTCCTGAGCCTATTTTTACATGTTGCCTATCCACTAAAATCACTGAAGCCACGTATTTATCTTTGTGCAGGCTGAAACTGCTATCTTAAAAAGGGCCTGTTTGCAAGGTTGGCCTTGGAGTAGCATTTGGGAACTTGGGATTTGGAAGTGAGCTTCCCTTTCCCTGACTGATAAGGGTAGTTTCCTGTCTAGACTGTGCAAACAACACGGTTTATGCCAAATACCTGATTTCCTTCTGGAAGTCTGAAATTTTGGTTTATGCCAGTGAGAGAGTTGCCGACGTGACTGGGTGACAAGTCCCTGATCTTAGGCACTGAATCTCTCACAAATGTTGCATTTTTGTCTCCTGGGGAACAGTGTGCTCTATATGACCCTCTCATGGAAGGGAGACAGCATAGGAAGCCTGTACATGGATTCCTCTAGACCTCAACACCTGTGCTTTTCCCCTTATTATCCAGTTGAGTAACCTTACTACTTCAATGTAATAAATCACAGCCATAAATACAATTATACGCTAAGGCTCCATAAGTCCTTCTAGTGAATCTCCAAACACAGGAGTGATTTGGGGGACCCCAGTGCAACTCTGGAATGCCTAGCCAATCTGGGCCTTCACGTGGTTCCTCTCATCCCTGGGGCTCACTGATTGATAGGCTTCACTTTCCCCCTGTTGAAACCTGCCTAACTCTTACTCTCCTAGATTATTGATAAAGTGTGTTAGTGAAGAAGGGTCACTGCAGAGTTCTAAGATGTAAGGTCTTCCTTCAAAACTGTATCATGTTGGAAAGAAAATCCTCAGGTTCATTTTCTGAGCCAAAGTATTAACTATAATGGGAGAAATCTAAGGTCAGGTAGAAAGATGATAGGTCAATAATTGATCAGTGAAAAAAAAAAATCTGGGGGCAATACAGGCTTTGCAGTGTCTCCAGTCATAATACACCAGCAGCTCTTAGATCTGCAAAGAGGGCTGGTCTAGCACGAAGATTGAGGTATATGTCCACAGGAAGAGAAAACCTACTGCTCTGCTAGTCTTTGTGACTGTTTAGATTCTCCTTTTTCCGTATGAGACGGGCAGCAAAAAGCTAATGAGACATTCTAAATCTGAAAGATCAAATCTTCAATTAGGATGTAGATGTTGCAATTATGTGATGGTGACTGATAGGCAAGAAAATAATTAATATTCTCCCTGACTGTTGTTTTTTTCTTGCTGAATAATACAGATTTAAAACACTGTCTCAGAATAGGAACAGTTATGTTGGCGTGGGGATGGAGGAGCGGGCAGCAACAGAGCAGCTAGGAAGTCAGGTTATACGCTCAAGTGGATCCTCGGAGGAGCAAAACAGCTCATATCACCTTTATTTTTTGACAAACGTAAACGAATACACCAAGGTCAGAAAGGTACATTACCATCACCATTTTAGCAACATACACTTCAATGTACATGCATTTCAAAGTCAATTCACAAATTATTTCATTTGATACTCACAGTATATCAATTTATATGACTATTTCTGGTGTGATTTTAAATAAATGTTACTATAGTACTATAATATTAGTCTTCTTGGAGTTCTAACCACAAGTTAAACATGCCAAGTTTATTTCCTGTAAGAAAAATAACAGTGATAGTGACCAACAGTACTACCACTGCCATAAGATCAATTCAAATGTACCATTTATTCCTTCTATTTAGCATACAGTTGTCTTTATTCTGGACTACATTACTTTCAATAGTAACAGCTTTTAGGTGTGTTTGCTGCAATGCTTTCCAATATTATATTAAACAACAGATCTTAATATAGAGCAATAAGAGTATATGGTATTTCAGAAAACTGAATACACCACCAACTTGGAGTTAAGGGCTCAGAAAAGTCTCAGACCTTCAGAGTAAACAAATGCTACTGGAAGACTCATTACACACATTTAATTACATCACTTCAACCAAAGATTTAGAGAAGTGGATGCTTTTCTAAGTGCTGCTTCAAACAACATACTTTTTGTCTGGACCTAATTCCTAACATTCCCCAGGTGTAGTTGTACTACTAGTATTGCCAGTCAGTAAATACCCGTCTGAGCCTCTGACGTTCTCTCCTCAAGTTATTTCCTTCTCTCTTTCTCTCATCTCCTGTTTTTGCTTTCTCTAAAGTCCTTCAGTGAGACCCTCTTTAGAAAAGAGAAAACTCTGCCCTGACTCATAAGAACCATGGTAGAATTTCCTGCTGTCAATCTGGCAGTTGAATGAGGAATCACAAGAAAGATGGGCTGCATCTCTGGCTTTGAAATTTGTTAGTAACAGATGAGAAGGTTTCTGCATTCTGTTTGAATTCTCTCTGTATGAACCTGTGTGTATCGTTACAATCCTATTTCACTGAAGTTTCATCTTTAAAAATGAGCATTGAATTACAGAAAACCTTATGAACCTCAACAACGAATGCCAAGGCCAAGTTTTACTGGAAAGCAAAGTCTCTGGCAAAGAAACATGTATTCCTCTCACTGGCGTATCTGCAGGTAACTTATAGGTAACCTAGCTGTAGGCAGAAATGCACCGTGGCTCAGTGAGTCAAAGCATGCTAGGTAGAAACTCTGGCACTGGGAAGATTAATACAGAGTAAACCATTAATGGAATCTGTGAGTTCATTAACCACGCTACAATTTTTGGAATTAAAAACGGGGATATTTTCTCACCTACAACAAGGCTTTAAGGTAACATTTAACTAGCAAAGTAATGAAAGTTCTTTATGTCACTTGGAACTAACTATCCTAATCAAAAAAGAAGAGCTTTAGTCGGTATAAAACAGAATAGTGGAAAATTAATATACTTAGGATTTTCTCAGACTGATTAAAAGCTAACAACAAAACATCAAAAGTTAAAATAAATAAAGGCTGTGAGTTGGAATGGCCACTTCTAAAAACAAACAAGTGAACAGTAATACAAGAATTTTTTTCTTCTTCTTTGATACTTTACCATGAACTGTAGGGTAATACTTTTAAGTATTACCTATTTTAAGCCTTTAAGAAAGCTGAGCTAATGTTTTAAAACAGTCTTTTAAAAAATGTTATAACAGTTAGGGATTTTCTGTTAACATGACTGGAAAACATAGAAAAGTAAGAAGCAAATATATTCACTCAACACGTACTTATTGAAGAGATGTCCTGTGCCAGACACTTGGCATCAGACACAATATATAATGGTAGAAAAAGATTGACTTGAGTCCTTTCTCATTTAAAACATACATGCTACAAGGAGAGACAATCAAAACCAACTAAATAGACAAATACAGAAATTGGATTGTGATAAGTAACCCAAACAGGAAAAAAAAAAAAAAAAAAAA
>NW_016808004.1:1726059-1755343 GCF_001698545.2 Rhinopithecus bieti | reverse complement strand
AAAAAAAAAAAAAAAAAAAAAGAGTAACAGAAGGCAATAGTTCTAAACTAAACCATAATTAATATTTTGTTCTATTTTATTCCAGTCCTTTTAAAAATGTTTAAATGTTTATTTTAATAGTTGTGATCATATGTCACTTTATATCCTCTTTCTTAAAGTTCTCTCATGAACATTTTTTGTATCATTACACATATCTTATAGACATAATTTAATAAGTTTTTGTTATTAAATAGGTTAACATATATTTATAGAGTGCTGTGTACACAATACTTCCTATATGTTAGTCATTTAATATTGATAACAATGCTAGAAGATACTTCTATAGTTCTCATTTTATAGAATATAAAATTAGACAGTAAGTTTAAAGAACTTACTGAAGATTATATAATTAATTAAAAGAACAGTTGAGATTCAAACCAGGCAGTTGTACTTGACTGTAAGCTCTTATTACATAACTACACTCTACTGCCTTAGTGCTTGCATAATATTCCATCATTCTTATTTGGTATTTGGCACACAAACTTTCTATAGGGTGAAAATCAAAACAGTAAAGACAAAAAATATGGAGAGACAATGGAAGCAACAAATATGAAAGAAAAAAGGCAGAGCAGTAGAAAGAACATTTCCTGGGAATGATGAAATAAAAAGGATCAAGAAAGGGGAGAAAAAGTGAATTTCAAAAATTATCTCCTTGGCAAATTTCCAGACATTGCTGATCCAGAAGTGATTATGCATTTGAAATAACTTTATTTTTTTAAGTAAAAAAAAAAATGCTTATTATGTACTAGTTTCACCATGAAATCATCAGCTAGAACCTTCTATACACTTGGGATCATGAGCAAAACGCAGCAAAAATGTAGCCATCAGCTCTGTTCAGGTTTGGCTGCATGTGCAATTCACTGGCCTCAGTGGAAAGGGTATATAGAATCAAGCATTTTCTGCAAGCCTTGGTACAGTTTCATAAAAATGACAGAGCCAAGTCACCAATCAGCAAAGGTTTTACGTGCTGTAGGTTTTACAGACAGCAGGGATTCACACATGCGAGCTTAACCAGTGGTGGAATAATACAAAGCCATTTGTAGCATTAAAAATAATCAACAATAGTTCTCACAAAGCTCTAGTTCTATCTATGCCTCCTCCTCTTTACTTTTCAATGCCTTTGGGCTTGTACGTTTAATTCAATACTCTTCTATCTCACTCTCCCAAACCAACATCTCTATCATCAGTTAGATTTTGGGTTCACTGAGTAAATACCAGCTTCATACATTTCTTCTTCCCCTAGAGAGGCTTTCTTTTAAACATCAAGTAAAAATTGTAATGAAAGGTTTGTGCTTTTAAATCAGACTCTCCTGGATTCAAATCCTGGTTCCATCACTCACTTTTGATTAATGAACTTACGAGGGAAGGAGGGGAGGTTCAGGGGGACAGCGGTGGTGAGGGGCAGAGTTAAGAGTTTGCTATAGTTCCTGTATAGAAGATGTCTTCGATAATGCCTTGTACATAGGTGGTCAATAAATATCTTCATATAATGTGCCCCATATCTACATTTTCTCTGTACATTTAACAAGATCTAATTCTGTTCCACATTTTTTTTTCTGCCTCTAGGAAATGTGTACCTGGCAGATGTTTAACAGCTATATATCAGCAATGAATGAAATGATGTTGGTACATAATTTGGTTGTAAAGTTTATAAAGTGCTTTGAGCTGACAGAAATAGTGCAAATGAAGACTGTAAATGAACATAAAAAATGAAATATCTCTCTCAGTAGCCTATACTTCCTCCATAGAGTTCTCTCTCCAAAGCTAGGAATTCCTCTGGTTTTCTCCTTCCCCTAGGAGGCAGACACACCAACCTAATAAGTAGCAGTGAGAAGCAGGGTGGCTCTGATTTACTTAGAAGACTTCACAGCATCAGGGCACGAAAACACCCAAGTAGCTTCTTCACCTAATGTGTATGGCTTTTTGATTAAGCCTCACTAAATGGACAGTGATCTCTAGCAATTATGTCCATAAAGAACAATGGCCCAAGTATGGCCCACAATGGCAACCATGGGGGTTTTTGACTTATTTCATGATTTTGTAAAGGATGGCATCTAGTTTTCAAAAATATCCTGATGTTTTGGGGAGAAATCCATCCACTATCTTCCTCTGGAGCTTTAATATATGACATGTCATAGTGCTTTTGAGTGGGCTACTGCCAGTAGTACAGAAACTGATGACATGAAACAGGTACCAACAATGGCACAGCTGCTAAGGGGCACATTTAAATCAATATCTATTCTTCCCATGCCATCATGCAAAGCCCCTTTTACTGCTCTAAAACAAATACAGCTTAATTTTATTTCCTGCTTGGCTTTGTATAATTTTGACATGTCCTCAGTCAAACACGACCCAGACCCTTCAATCAGGGCCTTCAATCAGGCCCTATTTTTCTGGAGATGGGAAAACAAGAGGAAGCTAAAGTAATTATTGAAAACTCATAAGCAGCAGCTTTAGCCTAATTACCTTGACTTTTCTTTTTAATTTTCCTATCGATTGTCTCTTGTTAATATACAAGTATTGACTGAGCTGGTAGAGCCTGGTGCTACTATGATAAGAAGAGATGCCGCTGGGAAGTGAAACGTAATTACGAGACCCAATATTCTGTTCTTCTTTTTCAGAAGCACGCATGTACAGCACAGACTTTGATTTAAGACCCTCACAGGAACCACCAGCAGCACCTACACAGCCAAGAATCTTTGTTAAGCGTCTTTGCTGTCTGTTGTGCCTTTGCCACCAGAGGGCAGCTGGGAAAAGCAAAACAATCCCTTTTCTTTGTTCCTCCTTCGATGTTAAAATAATGTTTCCCCTATTTTTAACACATATTCTATTAGAACTCCCAGGTCCACAACTCCAGGGGGATGCACAACCCAGGAATGAAGGTGACATCCTTTGGAGCTACATGTGTTCCCTTTTAACTGCTGTTGTATTTAAAGTGTCAACTTGGGGGGAAAAACAAACCAAAAACTAAGCAATATTGCAAGAGCTATCCTGAATATTAATGTATCACTGACAAATGCTTTTAACAGATTCTGATTCCTTTGTCAGAGAGAAATGTATGGTTTTCTTGCTGCGGGATATGAAACTAGCTTTAAAAATACTTCTAAAATACCTTAAACCTTTTGGTTTTTCATAAATCCAAGTTTTATGGAATACTAATAATATCTTATATGTTGGGAATCTTAAATTGCTATCAAGGTGTAGCTCACTTTAAGCAGACATAATTCAGTAAAGTTGTCACAAATCCATTTTCTAGGAGCCAAGAAGACCTTGGTAAACCAGGGTATCATGTTGCATTCTGTTTTACTGTATCTTTTAAAGCAGAACTCTAAGAAGAAATAAATGAAGCAGGAGCAGTTCTCAAGGCTAAAAGTAACCAGAAATCTCTAAAAGGGGGATTTTCTCAAGGGCTAGCTAGCAACAGCCCTAAAAACGGTGTTAGTGTTGTCTAATCCAAGAAGCATGGGGAAAGGGACAGGAGAAGGAATCCAATCATTCAAAGGAAAAAAGAATTAAAAAAGCATTAGACTAAAAAAGAGGGCTAATGACTGGTATTTAACACAGACGGTGTGATAAGCAGTAGAAGCAGCCGCAGAAGTAGCTTAGTACTTACAAAGTGTATTATAATAACAACAACAGCACATTCATTACAACATGACAATTCTACAGACTTTGGGGGCATTCATTTCATGAAAGGGCAAATGGATTTCTATTAAAATAGCTCCATTGGTCCCTGAGAGCACTGTAATCAGCTAGTCTCAGGAATAAGTCTATCACCAGTCCAGATCAGCAAATGGCAAACAATTCACTGGAAGGTACTGAGAAACGAAGTCATACTACAATCTATACAACAGTATGAAAAGCATCAGACAAAGTCATAGATACTCATCCATAATATAGGTTTCAAACATGCCTTAGTGAAATGTTAGTTCGGGTACCTTAAATTTAAGGTTCAGAAATGAAAGCTGAAAAATATCTTTAGGATTTTGAATTACCTAATTCTGAAAAGTAATACCGTACTATGCACATAGTTCAATTAGAGCACTCAATGTTTCAGAAGTTCAGGAAACATTTTCTGAGTGCCAACTATGTCCCAGATGGTAGAATACAGGGCCAGATATGACCGAGGTTTTCTCTCTAGAAAGGTCTTTCGCTAGTGGAGAGAAACACCCAGATAATTACGATACAATGTGATAGGAACAATAATTATGACAGGAGCAAGGTGTTATGTTAACTAAAGAAACAAAACAGGAGGTTTCATATTTTTTAGAAGGTTACATTTAAGTTATATCTTGAAACATAATTGAAATGATCAGCGGGAGAGCAGCAGGGCTGGAACAGTGGGTAGAAAGGGGCCCTGGCATGCTCAGGTCAGCTCAGGCATGCTGGCGAGAGACAAGCTGGTATGAATAAGAACAGACCTGTGTTTAGAGGCAAGAATGGGAAGAGAGATGAAGATACCTGCTGGGGAGCTACTTTAGGAGACAAAGTGAAGAGTAAAGAAAGATGAAATAAAAAAGTAGACGGTCATTTTCCAGAAATTGAACTCTAGTTTTTACCAACTTTCTAAGCATGCGATAATTGAAAGAGCTTTGAATTTACTGGTGGATGGGCTGGATTTAAGTTCTAGCTCCAGTATTTACTCTGTATGTGACTGTTTCCACCAGGGTTAACAGAGCTGCAAATAACAGGAAACTGACTATAGGTGGCAAATAGGGTTTCACTGTAACAGACAGAAACCACTCTAGTTATTATACCTCCAACTCACAGGGTCTTCCTTTCCTGAATTCTAACATGAGGATGTTAATATCTGCCTACTCATTGAACATGGTCATCATTCCCAAGAGAACGAACCTATGCCTGCTATCTAACGGGGCCATCATTCCTAGAGGATCACATTAAATGACATATGTAAACTCTCTGTATACAAGCAGATGCAATTATTATTATAAGGGGGAGTGAGAAAGGGGACTTTGTTTCTCAGAAAGTATCACCAGTCTCAGAATAGTGTTAATTAGAAGGAAAAATAATTGCCATGAGGAAAAGCAATTTGCTGAGATGTATGTTTCTGAAGCATTTTATATTGTCATCATGGGAAAGAAGGTTAGACCATATCTAATCAAAGACAACCAGCAAACCATGAAACTGCCCAACAGTGTTGGAGTGTTTCCAGATAATTTTTTTTTAACAGAGACTCTCCTTAGCAGTGTCAGTATGTAAATGAAGGTGGACTACATTTATGAAGCAATTCCACCATCCCAGCAGGTAATAATAGATCAAGAACCTCAAGTTTAAGGGACAGGTTTTGGTATTAATGTACATGCTAACATCCATGCAGACTCATATATAAAATGTGTGAAAAATTGGAAATTTTATGGTCCTACAGTTTTCTTTCTTTCTTTTTTTTTTTTTTTTGAGACGGAGTCTTGCTCTGTCGCCCAGGCTGGAGTGCAGTGGCCGGATCTCAGCTCACTGCAAGCTCCGCCTCCCGGGTTTACGCCATTCTCCTGCCTCAGCCTCCTGAGTAGCTGGGACTACAGGCGCCCGCCACCTCGCCCGGCTAGATTTTGTATTTTAGTAGAGACGGGGTTTCACCATGTTAGCCAGGATGGTCTTGAACTCCTGACCTCGTGATCCACCCGTCTCGGCCTCCCAAAGTGCTGGGATTACAGGCTTGAGCCACCGCGCCCGGCCGGTCCTACAGTTTTCAAAGGGTCATATGCTTGCTTGTTGCTTCGAGTGCACAAGCTAATGCATAAAGTATTCCTGTCAAGTCCTAACATTATTTTTTTTACACTCAGTAGAATTTTATTTCATATAGTTCTATGAGGGTAGCAAGTATTACTATTATCATGCTTGTAGTATCTTTCTGCTTGCTAAAGTTAACTCACCGAATCAAACTATATTATAACATGAAATATTACAAAACTGGATGTCATAAATTGATGATGAAACTTTTCAAAGAAATTTCCTCTAATATCATCATTTCTTTACTCTTAATTTTGCTACATTAGAATCATTTACCCTTAAATACAATGAGCCATGCTATAGGACTCTCAGCCCCACAGTAACAATAGCGATGCAAGGAAATACACTGGTTATGCCTCAAATTTCATCATCCAGATATTATGAGAAGGTTGGAAAAAGCCTTGGTTGCAGAATACTACCCTTTTGAAATATTAGACAAGTTATGCAGAAGGCTTATTTGTTATGATGGCTTTGTAATGTGCAACTTGGCCAGGCTGAACTGCATTTCCCAGAATTCTCTTGTGTGTTCAGGGGTAGGGTGGGCTAAAAGAGACATTTTTGCTTGAGCTGTGAAGGGTGGAAGTAAAGCAATAGTCAGTCTGTTTTAGACAATCAGCAGCTGCAGCCTTAATGTTGCTGCTTAGCAACTTTTCATGAGGCAGCTGCTCCAGCTTTCCTGGATCTCCTTTCTGCTTCATCGATGTGTAAACCGAGGGTTTCCCTAGCTCCATGATGCTTCTCCTACAGGACATCATTAGGACTGGAGACAGGGAGAACTGACATGAATTCCAGCCTATTATCGCAGTTCCAGCTTGTCACTGCTCTCCCTGACTTTATATCCCTCTCTGTCTTCTGATGGCCTGCCTTCTGAACTTCAAGCTCCATTATGAGTTGTGAAGACAAAAATCTTACAGAGACTGTTTAGCCAGATCCCACAATTAAATGAGGTCAAGTTCCTGCAACAAATCTCTTTTTATACACACACACGCGCGCGCGCGCACACACACACACACACACTCACCTCTACATGTGCCTCTGTAAGGTAGGTAGATGTCATGATAAAGTTCAATGCTATCCTTTCATAAAATGTCTTTTGTTGTTCTATTAGAAAACAGTATAGTCCTATACTATGGCGGGTATTCATAAAAGGCACCAGAAGTAAGAGTATCAGGTCTAAACCACAACAAATAATTTACATTCATATTACATTTTATAGCTAAGAGTACACTTTCGGGTCTCAAGCTATGTTTCAGTCTCCATTGTGCAGGTTGGTTTCGCTCTCTTCCACAGCTACAAACTGTTAAAATAATCCATCTATTTTATAAGTGTATTCCATATATAAAAAGGAAGACTAGCCTAGAGCATATTCATTTCAGGTGCTGCAAACAATCTGAACAGAATGGAAGTACCAACACAACTTGGAGCTGATAGGAAACTTACAGGCATGCTGGTTCACATGGTACCCAAGCTCCTTTTTGCAGTACCCTTGGAGATGTAACACTATCTTCAAATTAGAAGAAGCTAATAGTTTAGATAATTTCTAATAATTACCACTTTATAAAATATTTTAAATCATGTTCCCTGAAAATGATGTTTTCAAAACTCCAAAAATACATGTCAAAATTATCTATGAAAAACAGGTCACAATGACTGGAACAACCGAGCTTCTTCATACATGCAGAGTCTGATAGTTAATCCTAAAGAATGTCTCATAGAATGCAGCTCAGAGAGTAAGAAGTTATCATTTTGTTATTCCATTATCCACATTCTCAACTATAAAGCTCTTCTCCAAAGGAATTCTTCTTGTCTTTTAAAATGTTGCACTAAGTAAGCACCATGCTATTTCCAAGCAAAGATAACCACAAAGGTAATGAGGCTACACATTTAATTTTTCTAGCCTTCATGTGACTGTTGACATTATAAATGAGTCATTAATGGTCTCAAATAGATTGACATTGTCTGCTACTACTGAGAAATTTCATTTCTTTCAAGGTAGCAGGAGGACAATTTGGATTTAATAATCAAGCAGGGCTGGGCACTGATGGCTCACACCTGAAATCCCAGCACTTTGGGAGGCCGAAGCAGGAGGATCACTTGAGGTCAAGGGTTTGAGATCAGCCTGGCTCACATGGTGAAACCCAGTCTCTACTAAAAATACAAAAACTAGCCTCACATGATGGCATGCACCTATAATCCCAGCTACTCAGGAGGCTGATGCAGCAGAATCACTTGAATCCAAGAGGCAGACGCTGCAGTGAAATGAGATTGCACCACTGCACTCTAAACTAAGCAACAGAACAAGACCCTGTCTCCAAAAAAAAAAAAAAAAAAATCAAGAGGCACAAAAAGTGGGCGAAGTTAGAAGAATCTAAAAGTATATGAGTCCAACTTTCTAGGGTATTTATTTTGTCATTTAACTCAAAGTCTGAATGGCATATTCCATAAATCATGGAGGCTGTGAAGATAGCCTCTGACCTACAAAAACATGGTAATTAAAAAACAAAACACACCTGAAAAACCTCTTCTTTGCCATGTATAGTTTGAAGGAAAAAAAAATCTGCTACACAAAGGTCCTAGGATGTCACATACATCACAGTCAGCCACAAGCCATCTTCTAATGTACAAATACATCCTAGTTAATTGAGATCCAAACAACTAGAAATGGTAAGCTACTAGTTCTATACTGAATTTGGAAGTCTAATATAACATGAGGTAGATGCATATAGCCTAGAACAAGGCAAAAATTTTCCTGCCTAAGGGATTCAGAAAAAAAATTAATAAGCTTAATAAGAAAAAAGAACATTTATGCTAGAAAAGAAATGTCAAAAAAAAAAAAAAAGTTTAAAGGCTAGGGAACACCAAGCAGCCCAGTTTAGCTGAAGCACAGAGTCTCTGCAGAAGAGTGATAGAGATGGATTGCAAATGCTGGCAGAGAACTATTACCAAGTGCCTAGAATTTCACCCTAATTGTTTGGATTCAATTATAGTCAATAAGGAGCCATAGAACATATTAAAAGACAGTGAAAAGATTGGGACTTTGCCTGAAAATATGACAGCACTGTGTGGTACATAGTAAAGACCAGCTACTAGGTTATTATAATTGTACATGTGCAGCCAGAATAAGATTAATGACTATACGAATATTAAAAGAATAGCAAATTAAGAAGCTGTTCATAGGATGGAATCTATAGGTTTTAGATAAGAACTGTTAGTGACAAAAAGTAAGATAAAATTTAAATATGATGTTTATGTCACAGGTGGCTGAAAAAACAGGAGCTAGAAAGAAAAAAAAAAAAAAAAAAAACAATTCCAGCAAGACAATAAGCTCTTCTCTGGACAAGAATGCCAATGGTATATGTAAAAAGGTACCCAGAAGGCAGTTTGTTTTGAGGATTCTGGGTTTGGGGAAAGAGTAGGGTGACATTACACACACATAATGGAAAAGTGAGGAAATAAGATCATTACTTTAGACTATATAGATTAGAACAACTACTTAGGTTAATAATTGGGGCAGAAACAGTATTTTTGGAATAGGCAAGGGGAAGACCAGTCAAAAGAAGACAAAGACAATGAGCAGTCAGAAAGGTGGGAGGATAAATATGGTTCACTGTTTCAACCATGAATATTCATGGACACAGGGAATGTTTTATTATGCTTTGAAAGAATAAACCTAGAAGGGTAAATGTTGGGAAGGAAATCTGTTGAATTTAACCTTTAGGAGGTATTATAGTGATTGGTTAGAGCAATGGTCCTCAACCCAAAGCACATTAGAGTCTTCTGGGCAAATTTTTAAAGTTATCAATGGGAAGACTTATCAATGACCAATGAAATCAGAATTTTTCAGGATGGAACCAAAGGATTAGAAGTTTCTAAAAGCAACCCAGATGAATTATAACACAACCAGGGCTGAAAACACTGTTCTACACAGAATGATGAGGCAAAAAATATTCAAAAGAGAAAGATTAGAGTCAGTGGGTGGTTAAAGTAGAGAAAAGGAACACAGCCTACTGTTTGGATAAATGTGGGGTAGAAGAGCATCTTGAGAGGATCTCAGGTTAGGGGAAGGTTTGTTTAGGATAAGGGGAGAATGAGCATGCTTGTAAGTAGAAAGAACGAGATCAGTGGACATAGAGCAAATACCTTTTTTTTTTTTTTTTTTTTTTGAGACAGGGTATCCCTCTGTCACCCAGGCTGGAGTGTAGTGGTGCAATGTAGGCTCACTG
Source organism: Rhinopithecus bieti (assembly GCF_001698545.2). NCBI lineage: Eukaryota > Metazoa > Chordata > Mammalia > Primates > Cercopithecidae > Rhinopithecus > Rhinopithecus bieti. Next base: position 1,745,333 of record NW_016808004.1, on the reverse strand, counting down.
CAACCTCCGCCTCCCAGGCTCCAGCAATCCTCCACCTCAGCCTCTCAAGTCACTGAGACCACAGGCATGCACCACCACACCAGGCTAATTTTTATATTATTATTATTTGTAGAGATGGAATTTCACCCTGTTGCCCAGGCTGGTCTCAAATTCCTAACCTCAAGTGATCTGCCTGCCTCGGGCTCCCAAGGTGCTGAGATTACAGGGATAATCCACCATGCCCAGGCAGAAAAATAAGTATCTTATGGTAATAGAGGGCTGGATTGGGTTAGGTGGGGGATGATGTAGCAAGATTCTAGAAAATTTGGAGAGTTTATAATCAAAAACACAAATGGGGAGTTTCGCTTGATATAGCAGAAGACAACTCGTTCTGAGGAAAGAGGGAAGAAAAGAAGAGAAGAGAAAGATAAAAGAGATTTTGAGTAGAGTAGGGGCATGCTAGAAGAAGGCTCTTCAGAGGGTCTCAAATGGAAAAAGTGGAGGACTATAATATCTATAAAAATAAAGAATGTAAGATCCCCTTTAACTGAGGCAGGTACATAATCTTCTAATGCAACTAATCAGATTTCCTTATAAGAAAAGATCAGGAAGATGAGTGGTGTGCATGGAGATGACTCAGATAAACTTGTAAGTCATCTAGTAGAGGTTTATAAACAATATGCTAAGATTAAAAGTCCGATCCCAGCTGCTTTATAAAAAAGAAAAAGGGCTGCTTAAACTGATGTTGCAACATGTACATTAAGTCTAAAGAAAGTTAAAGATCTGATCAAAGTTTTGAGTAAGAAATGGCTTTAAAATAGTTGACAAACACCAAACTGTACTTTAACTTATAATTTTTTTTTTTTTTGAGACAGGGTCTTGCTCTGTTGCCCAGGCTGGAGTGCAGTGGCTTGGCTCACTGCAACCTCCACCTCCAAGGTTCAAGCAATTCTTCTGCTTCAGCCTCCTGAGTAGCTGGGATTATAGGCACACACCACCATGCCCAGCTAATTTTTTTTTTTTAGTAGAGACGGGTTTTCACCATGTTAGACAGGCTGGTCTCGAACTCCTGACCTTGTGATCCACCTGCCTTGGTCTCCCAAAGTGCTGTGATTACAGGCGTGAGCCACTGCACCTGGCCTTTAACATTTACGATATACAGACAATGAAGTGAGGGTCATGACTTGTTAAATCTCTAATATGTCAAAAAGTTGCCTGAAACTAATACAGGTTGAGTATCTCTTATCCAAAATGCTTGGGACCAGAAGTATTTTGGATTTTGGACTTTTTCAGGTTTTAAAATACTTGTATCACATATTCTTACCAGTTTAGCATATCTAATCCAGAAATCCAAAATCCAAAATACTCCAATGAGCATTTCCTTTGAATGTCATGTCGGTGCTCAAAAATTGTCAAACTTGGAGCATTTCAGATTTTGAATTTTCTAATTCAAAATTAGGGAGATTCAACCTGTACAGAAAAACTAGAATGTCAAGAAATCCCTGGGTTTCTGGAAGGCATACAGAAACTGGAGGAAAAAATCTTTAAAATATAATTTTTTCCAGTAAATGTAATCTAATAGAAACAATTAGAGATCTAAAGTTTCAACCTCATAACCATCTTGGAAAAAAAAAAAAAGTGAAGAATTGTCATGAGATAAGTGAACTTCAAAGATTCCATTTACATTCTGCCAGGTCCTGTTTAAGTAAAATGGAAAACCAATTTATGACCCATCGCCATCCCCCTGCTTAATGTGATAATGACTGTACAGGCTTAAAAGGTTTAATTTTAAATTCTTCCTAGTACTTGGGATGTTCTCATCAATAATTTGAGCTTGTGAGTGTCATCAGCTCTCATTCTGGGCTGCTAACGGAAACTGTCCCAAGGACGCCATGAAGCTCTCCGGTGGATAACAAACAACTTACCTGTACAAATTTGATCTGCCACAGGTGCTGTTGTCTAGTGGTTGGTAAATGGCTTGTATAAAAATCCATATATTGAGGTGAGCAGGAATGAAATAAAGTCTGAGCAGCGACAGGATGTCAATTACGGAGTTGGTAAAATAGCCCTTTTAAAAAGTTGTTAACTTAGGCACTTTTTTGATTCTAAGGATTTTATTTAAATATCATATTTCTCTGCCACAAGCCACCTTTTTGTCACTGCCATAGTAACATGAGGAATTAGAAGTGAAGGGTGAAGAATCTCAATACATCACCCTAAGATTTCTACAGAAATGTGGTAGGTTACAAACACTGAAGAGAAAGTTACCATAGACTTGTAAAAATTAAAGTTCAGGGAGAATGAAAATTAAAGAGTGACACCTTGATGTGTCAAGCGTAATGACAAAACTAGTAGTCAAGAATTGGCAAGGAAAGACAATAAGAGGAAAATATTTATGCCATATATCTGTATATGCCAAATGCCATGTACATTAACATTTGAGGCACTTTCTGCCCTTTTGGCTCTCTCGGTAGCAGCACGGCAGTCGCCAAGAACAAGTGCCTTACAAAAGGTGGCAAAAAGGAAGCCAAGAAAGTGGTTGATTCATTTTCCTTTTTTTCTTTTTTCTTTCTTGTTTTCTTTTTTTGAGACAGAGCCTCTCTCTGTCACCCAGGCTGGAGTGCAGTAGTGTGATCCTGGCTCACTGCAGCCTCCGCCTCCTGGGTTCAAGAGTTTCTCCTGCCTCAGCCTCCTGACTAGCTGGGATTACAGGCATGTGCCATCATGCCTGGCTAATTTTGTATTTTTAGTAGAGATGGGGTTTCACCACGTTGGCCAGGATGGTCTCAATCTCCTGACCTCGTGATCTGCCTGCCTCGGCTTCCCAAAGTGCTGGGATTACAGGTGTGAGCCACCGTGCCCAGCTGGTTGATCCATTTTCTAAGAGTGACTAGTGTGATGTGAAAGCATCTGCTACGTTCAATGTAAGAAGTATCATAAAGACACTAGTCACCAGGACTCAAGGAACCAAAATTGCATGAGATGGCCTCAAGGGTTTGTACGTTTGAAGTGGGCCTTGCTGATCTGCAGTCAAGTTGCATTTAGAAAAGTCAAGCTGATTACTGAAGATGAACAAGGTAAAAAAACTGCCTAACTTTCATGGCATGGATCTTACCAGTGACAAAATATGTTTCAAGGCCAAAAAATGGCAGACCATAATTGAAGTTCATGTTGATGTCAAGACTACTGATATTTATTTGCTTCATCTGTTCTGTGTGGGTTTTACTAAAAAGTAAACAATCAGATATGAAAGACTTCTTATGCTCAGCACCAACAGGTCTGCCAAATTCAGGAAATGATGATAAAACCCTGACCCAAAAAGTATAAGACAAATGACCTGAAAGAATTGGCCAGTAAATTGACTTTGGACAGCACTGGAAAATATATCAAAATGGGTTGCCAATCTATTTATCCTTTCCATGATGTCTTTGTTAGAAAAGTAAAAATGCTAAGCCCAAGTCTGAATTGGGAAAAGGCATGAAGCTTCATGGTGAAGGTAGTAGTGGTTCTGGAAAAGCTACTAGAGACCAGACAGTTGCTGAAGTTGAACAAGCTGATGGGTGTGAATCACTAGTTCAAGAATCTGTTTCAAATTCAGTCTTTTTTTTTTTTAAATTTTAAGTTCTGGGATTCATGTGCAGGATGTGCAGGTTTGTTACATAGGTAAATGTGTGCCATGGTGGTTTGCCGCACCTATACACCCATCACCTAGGTAGTAAGCCCCGCATGCTTAGCTATTTATCCTGATGCTCTCCCTCCCTCCACACCCCTTACAGGCCCCAGTGTGTGTCGTTCCTTTCTCTGGGTCCATGTGTTCTCATTAACTCCCACTTGTAAGTGAAAATGTAGTGTTTGGTTTTCTGTTCCTGTGTTAGTTTGCTGAGGATAATGGCTTTCAGCTCCACCCATATCCCCACAAACGACATGATCTTGTTCCTTTTCATGACTGCACAGTATTCCATGGCGTATATGTACCACATTTTCTTTGTCCAGTCTATCATTGATGGGCATTACGGTTGATTCTGTGTCTTTGCTATTGTGAATAGTGCTGTAATGAACATACGTATGCATGCATCTTTATAACAGAATGATTTACATTCCTTTGGGTATATACCTCATAATGGAATTGCTGGGTCAAATGGTATTTCTAGTTCTAGGTCTTTGAGGAGTCGTCACACTGTCTTCCATAATGCTTGAACTAATTTACATTTCCATCATTTGATTCGTATAAATTTCTTTTTGAAATGTGAGTTACGATTTTCAGAATACTTTGATATAATTACATTTTTGGTTCCTCACAACCTCCATGTGAGGCTAAAAAAGCAAGCTTTTATTATGCCCATTCTACAGCTGAGGCAACTAAGACAGGTTAGCAACTTGCCTAGAACCAACCATTTAGGCTAAATGGTAAAGTCAGGATTCAAACTGAGGTCTCATGCCAAATTCCATGCTACTCCATTGTACTAGTGAGTATTTTGCTTGGCCAGACATGTTACTATTTTATTTATCTCTTTACTCTTTCTCTGCTGTTTTGCAATAGCATAGTAGTAGTTCTAGAAGTCTACTAGTTCTACAGGTTAATTTTTTTTTTTTTTATCATATCCCAGTAACAAATGGAGAGTCTTCAGTTAGTACCTATTACTTTTTTAAAAAGCCAAAGATATGGGATATTCATTTATACACGTCTCACATAGAAGAAAGCAAGCAATAAAAGGGAAATGAGATGTTATTAGTTAATGGGTAGCATTTCAGTTTGGGGAGATGAAGAGCTCCTAGAGATAGATGGTGTTCATGGTTGTTTAACAATGTGAATGTATTTAAGGTCACTGAATCATACACTTAAATGGTTAAAACAGTAAATCTGATGTTATGTTTTATTATTTTATTGCAATGATCAAAGGGAATAAAACATTTAAAAACACATCAAATTTTCATTGAAATATTGTCCAAAACATAAATTAGGGTGAAATCTAATATTTTGAAAATCTGTTAAATATGCTGCTTTTAATTTAAACATAATCTATATTTTAAGTAAAATCTAAAGTAAAAAATACCTAAGTCCTATCTTCCATTTGAAGAGCTGGATTCACTTTGTAATGATTATCAAGTGAGTCTTGTGAAAATCAAATGAGATCTGATAGAGGAAAGTAGAATATTTAACTGTACTAAAGGCCTGTCTTCCACAGCATTCACCAAAAAATGACCAAAGCGCACCATACTTGTGTTTATCTGTTGTTGTGAGTTAATTCATACAAAACTGAAAAATAAAACCAATAAAGCACATAATTTCCAATAGTTTGATATTCAGTATTGGTATTTTTGAACTCTTCTTTGGTATATTTTGAACTCTTCTTTCAATATGTTTTGGATTGTAAGCTCCATGAGGACAGAGACTCGTCTTACGCTTTGCTGTATGCCCAGAATTCAGCAAGTAATAGAGGAAGGAAGGCAGGAAGAGAGGAGAGATGGAAGACTGATGACTTCATAAACATATTCAAACAGGCATCCCAAAGCTTTGGTAGCTCACCAAGTTGACTTTCATTATATCAGGAAGCTAGTTTTTTGTGTTTTTTTTAACAACAGTGCTCAGCAGATAGGGCAGGACCATTAATACCATCTTACTAATCTATAATCTGTTTGAAAGGAATAATGAGAATTTAGAACATTTCAGTAAAGTGCCATCATAAACAATGAATCCTAACACTCCATACATGAGGATCCCGTTACCTCTAAGATCTCCCCTATAAGGTCCCTGTCCAGGTAGAGAATGTAATTTCAAGCCTATTTAACAAGATTGTCATATTGTCACAATCAATTATTATCCTGTTTCCAATCATCTCATTTGTACAGTGTAGGTCAGAAAGAAGGTCACTAAGAAGCTGTTTTAGCTGCCTTTGGGATCTAGTGGGTGGTTTTGTTTGTTTGTTATCCTTGATTTGTGGTTATTAGAAAGAGTAGCAATGTTGGAATAACAGGAAATTAAAGCCATGCTCTTATTTGGTCAAAAGCCTACATCTTTTATTTCCTTCACCTAAATCCAAGAAAAGTAATCACAATAGCCAATGATTATTTATCTGGAAGCTATAACATTTAATTTCTAAAGGTCAATTACTTTATCTCCCTCTGGGAGGTTTTCAGATAAAGATTTAATTTATCACATACTTTTGACCAAGAGACTAGGCTATTTTAGACCTAGAAAAGGAAGTTTTCTTAGTCTTCTGTAGTGAGGAGAGAATCTATCTTTTGAATACATGGAAGCATTTAGAAAGGGAGAAATATAAAAGCTGATAATGACTATTTCAATTCTTTTAAAAGTTACCATCAAAATAATGAAGTTTGAAAATACTCTAAAAGAAAATCTATAATTAAAATAAAATAACAAGAAAGCTTGAGAAGTCTTACCATCTTTGAAAAGAAGTTATTCTGTAAGTAAGCACTCCCTCCCAATCATGCCAGATAACATCATTTCAATCACAGGAGGCACAATGAGGCCTTTTTATTGCTCCCTAATATGCAGTGAACTAAGCTGACAGTGCTGACTCTTCCTGGTTCAATATATATTTACCTGGCAGTATCTTTTATGTATTTCTCCCTTCCCCAATCCCCTTAAAGAGCAGTTTGCAAGATTTGTATATTAGGTCAATGTGAGTCCAAATCCATTGATTAAAGACAAATAAGCAAATAGCATTGCTTTAACAATTATACAATAGACTAGTGCAATTACTGTCTTCTCAAAAAAAGTTTTTAAAAATGGCATAATTTTATATTCACTCAATAGAAGGTAATCAAGCCAGCTGTCAATCATTCCCACATTTCTTCTCACAACTTGCCTCAAGTTTTAGTTTGCAACTAAGTTTTGTATCTGTTCTTCTTAGCTTTTCTTGAAACTAATTCTAAGGAAATATAATGGAAGAAAATTCATCAATAACCAACATTATTTGAGAACCAACAGAGTCTACAGAATAGAACTATGAATCTGTCATTCAAATATATGAAGAACTGTTTTGTGGAAGAGAGATTAGACTATTTCCATAGAAACCCAAAGGCTAGAAGTGCAATGGAAATTTCCCCAGTATACACTGTCAAACAAATAATCCTTTCAAGGACAGGTGAGGCTGGGAGGAGACTGTGTTTTGCATTAGAGGAAGGCTTTCTAATAGGTTATTTCATTGAGAGATGAAATGGGTTTCCTCAAAAGGTGGGGAGTTCTGTATTACTAACAGCCTAAATGTTAGGGTGGACAAAATTCAAAAGGAAGGGATGCTAGAGAAAAGATCATGTGTTAGAGAGTGGCTGGGCTAGAAAACCTTCAAGGTCTCAGTATAATGACTTGTACGTAGAAGTCCTTCTTGTTAATGCTACTGGCCAGCAAATAATGAAATGGGGTAATAGCCCAAAAGAAGTTTGTAGAATAGATGAATTTTACACATCATGTTATAGTGGCATATACTGTAAATTACAAATAGCTAGGTGGCAATGAAGTAAGGGAAGTTTGCACTAAATATCAAGACAAATTACCCGCAAATACAACCATTTTCCAAGGGAAGGAAAGAAAATCCAACTTAAATCTAACAAGGAAAGACACGAAAGACACTCTTTGATTCATTCGATGGGGTCAGAAAAGCTTGAGACAGTCTATAACTCTCAATGTTATCTACAGTTCTGAAATAAAAAGCTGTCTACAGTAAACATTATGTGACAACATCAATAGAAAGTCTCAATAAAAATTTCCCCAGTACATACTGTCACAGAAATAATCCTATCAAGACGGATCCCTAGCAAATAGTTACTTTCTTGAAACAGCAACTATGTTTCTTACTAGCCAAGTTTCACAAAGCTATTAAGCAGAGGTTTAGCTTCCCATGGAACTTTCTCTCTCTCCACCTGATGCACTACCATAAACTGTTAACATAAGATTTTAAGGTCTAATGATAAAGTTATGAATATTGACTTTGGCTGTTGCTCGTTCTCACTCAGTGATGCTGTTGATCAACAAGAAAAGTGGCAATTTGGGGTAAAGGAAGAATCAGACACTCATTTGTTGTTATCAAGACAATAAACTGCCAAGTCGGCAATGATTTAAAAGGATTTTAACAAGGAGTGTAGAATGAAAAATAAAAAAGAAAGAAATTCAACTGTAATTAACTTAAAACATAAAAGTTAATGCTTAATCCTTTCAATGTAAATAATTTAAGAATAAGCATGTGTTCACAAGGGAAAGTGGTAAACACTATAAAAAACATAAAAACATGAATAAAAATGGGAGTAATCTTTTTATAACTTTTCCTTGCACACACTTGTTTATTAAATTATCTGCCCTGATGTGCTGCTGCTTGTTGTGGGTGTGATGGCTTCGAGGTTACTTTCCGGAGCTGGAGCATTGACTGTGCAGGCCCGCATTCCCGATGGGGCGACCGCAGTGCACTCCATGGCATCTGGAGGTGGTGCTCCTAGTGATGGCAAGCAGGTGACTGGGTTGGAGAGAGAGGTCATGATGGCTGCCCTGAAGGGACTGGACCCTACAATATACTGACCCCCAAAGACAGCCTGCAAGGCAGGAACCAAGGAGGAGCCTAATTTAGTCCTGTCCATCACCAACAAGCATATAGGGGGCTGTGTCTGTGAAGAGGACAACAGCATCATCATCTGTTTTTGGCAGCGCAAAGGCAAGACCCAGCAATGCCTTAATTGTAGAACCCATTACAAGGTGGTGTCATAGCAGGTGGCCCACTGAGTCCATGCACTAAGTTACTCAAAATGTGCTGTAAAGTTTCTTCTTTTGGCCGGGCGCGGTGGCTCAAGCCTGTAATCCCAGCACTTTGGGAGGCCGAGACAGGCGGATCACGGGGTCAGGAGATCGAGACCATCCTGGCTAACACGGTGAAACCCCGTCTCTACTAAAAAAAAAAAAAAAAAAAATACAAAAAACTAGCCGGGCGAGATGGCGGGCGCCTGTAGTCCCAGCTACTCGGGAGGCTGAGGCAGGAGAATGGCGTAAACCCGGGAGGCGGAGCTTGCAGTGAGCTGAGATCTGGCCACTGCACTCCAGCCTGGGCGACAGAGCGAGACTCCGTCTCAAAAAAAAAAAAAAGTTTCTTCTTTCTGATAAAAATTAGCCATTGCATTGGCACCTTCTCTCATAAGTGGCTGGTCTTATTTCTTTCTGATATTTTTAGGTAGGCATGGAATATTCTTATGCTGGGAATAGCTATCTGTTAACACTAGCTTGCCATCCACTTACTTAAAGTATCTAATCAGTGTACAGTGCTTAGATCAATAACAAAAATAGATTGACAATCTATTAAAAATAAATCATTTAAATTGAAAACACTTAGCTTGAATCTGACAGGCAATAAGTGCAATATTTGAATAAACTTAATGTAACTATCTCAACTAATTCCATGACACCTTATTTGTCTTCATTTACAAGTGAAGAAATGGAGCCTTCAGGAGTTTAGGTTACTTAGGAAAGTCACAGGCTCGTAAATGAAACAACTAGTATTTGAAAACAGGTCTGTTTATACCATTCTCCATGCTCACAATCATTCCACTATGGTGTCATGCACCTGCTCACAGGGATCCCAAAATATGTGCAAAACAAAATGAACAACTGGAACCAAATGGAAAGCAGGATGCATGTCAGTAGAGCCATGACAAGGGTTTAAGGACAGGTTAGAAAAGAAGTGGAGGGAAGGGGAAGTACTCATGAAGCAGAGCGCATTTGAAATGGCCCCTAGTAGAGTGATAAGATTTCAATAGGTAAAGAAGGACAGAATGGCATTTCATACATGAAGGAATTTGCATAGAATGAGTAAATAAATGCAAAATTGCAGAGCCTATTGGAGGCCTATAAAGAGGTGCTGCAGTTCAACTCAGTCATATATTAAAATACAAATTCCTGGTCAAGGAGTTGGCAATGGGGAGCTATTAAAGGCCTCTGAATGGGGTAAGGGGGTGTTGTATATTAGAACTCAACAGAAGTCACTATAGAATAGTGTGTGCCCAGTCATTCGTTGACACAGCACACATACGTGTGCCTATTATGTATCAGGCAGCATTTGATAAGTACTGACGAAGTCTTCCTTGACACACTTGCACTTGGCTGCTAAAACATCACTTTCTGGTTTCTTTCACCCTTCCGCAGTCTTCTTTTCTCAGTTTTCCTTATGTGTTTTATCACATACCGAAGTATGCCAAGGATTAGTCCTCAGACCTTTTTCCCATCTTTGTCAAATTCTCACTCTAGGAGATCTTATTCCTACCCATGGTTTTAATACCATTTTTTATAACTATCAAATATATATAGCTGCAGTCCAGATCTCAGTCCTCACCTCCAAACTCCCCTTGGATAACTGACAGACATCTTAAACTTCAAGCCCAATTTAAAAGTTTCTCTCAAATCTGCTTCTATCCAAGTATTTCCCATCACAGTAAATAGCAACTCCATTTTGTCAAATGTGGAGGCCAAACACCTTTAAGTTATTTGTTTGAATTTCCTCTGTCTTTTACACCACACATGCAATCCACCAATAAATCTTATCAACTCTGCCTTTGAAACAAGCCTGGTCATCGCCACCTCTCATTCACACCAGGAGTTGGTAAACAACAACCTATGGGCCAAATCTGACTGATGAATGAATAAGCTTTCATTGAAACACAACCATGCTAGTTCATTTACATATTGTCAATAGCATACTTCAGCAGTTGTCAGAGTCCATATGAAATGTCAACCCTGGCCAGATGTGGTGGTTCACACCTATAATCCCAGCACTTTGGACGGCCAAGGCAGGTGGATAGCCTGAGGTCAGGAGTTGGATACCAGTCTGGCCAACATGGTGAAACTCTGTCCCTACTAAAAATACAAAAATTAGCTGGATGTGGTGGCGGGGGCTTGTAGTCCCAGCTACTCGGGAGGCTGAGGCAGGAGAATAACTTGAATCCAGGAGGCGGAGATTGCAGTGAGCTGAGATCGCACCATTACACTCCAGCCTGGGTGATAAGAGCGAAACTCCATCTCAAAAAAAAAAAAAGAAAGAAAAAACGAAACATAAACCCTAATATAGTTACCAGCTAGCCTTTAATTAAAAATTTTTTTGTTTCTGTTTTTTTGCTAAGCCTTGATCTGTATTCCTAAGGCTTTTCCCTGCTTTTGTCTCTTTGCTTCCACATACTATTCTCCATAAAGCAACCTGTGAAAATGTATAAAATTTTTCTGACCAATATGCTAGCCATATGTTGCTGCTTAAATTAAAATTCTATTAAATTTAAAAATTCCGTTCCTCAGGTGCACCGGCATCACTTCAAGTGTTCAATAACGACAAAGGGTTAGAAGGCACTGCAGATTTTAGAATATTTCCATCATCACAGAAAGTGCTACTGTTCAGGACCACCTTAAAACCAAAGTCACATCATTTTCCTCTACTTCTCTAAATCCTCCAATAGCTCTTTAATTCAATGTAAACATCTTTGCTATGGCCTATGATGTGATCACCCTCCATCCCCAGTTCCACAGCACTTCTCCGACCTCATCTCCCTTCATTTCTCACTCATCATCTTCTAATCCTACCAGTCCCCTCACAGTTCCTCAAAATGCCAAGCACAAGTTTCTTTCAGGTACTTTGTACTTGCTGTTCCCTCTTGCTAGAACATCTGTCTCCAAATATCTGCATGAACCATTTCCATACTTCTTTTGGCCTCTGCTCAAATATCACTTGCAGAGATCCCTTTCTTAATTAGCCCTTCAGTCCACTTTACCTTTATGGTGCTCGTCACCAAATGATCTATTATCTGTATCTTATGATTCATTAATACAATAATGGATATGATGTTATTAACATCTGTATTTCCCTACAAGTTCCAAAAGAACAGAATTTTTTTCTGTTTTGTCACTAATACAACTCCAGAGTCTAGAACAATATCATGTACACAGTAGATGCTCAGTAAATATTTGTTGAAAAAAATAAAAGATATTTGTTGAATGAGTGCTGAGTAAATGAACTTACGAATGAAAACACCCAGCAAATGAGTCTCCAGAAGAATTAAGGTGCATGAGGCAATGCTTCAGAAAGTGGTTTTGCTGCACTGACCTAGCTTCCAGATATGGTTTAAATGTTATCTTGACCTCCATCAAACTTTGGTCTGACTGAGGTCTCCCTTGGAGTAACTGGAAAAGTGAAGGAGTCTCAACAAAATAAGACTGTAAGACTTTTGAAATATCAGCCTGGGAAAACCACATCTGATTTAGCAACTCAAGACCTCAGACTAAACTTACCATTGATTAGTCTGACAGCCTAGGTTTAATTATAATCAATAATCTATCATCATTAAACTGTTAATAATTATGTAAGATTTTTGACTCTCACATAAGTTAAACTGGTCTGACTAGCAAATGCATGTACATTTTTTGTTGTTGTTTACATAACTCAGGGCTTCACTTTTAATTTTAAATAAGTCACTATAAATAAATTCTATTTATTTAGTAGATCGAGATAATATTCTCAGCTGGGCATGGTGGCACATCTATAATTCCACCTACTCAGGAGTCTGAGGTGGGAGGACTGTTGGAGCCCAGGAGTTCAATACCGGACTAGGCAACACAGTGAGGCCCTGTCTCATTAAAATGAAAAAAATAAGTAAGTTGGGCATGATGACTTACGCCTGTAGTCTCAGCACTTTGGGAGGCTGAGGTGTGCACATTACCTGAGGCCAGGGGTCCAAGTACAGCCTGACCAACATAGTGAAACCCCGTTTCTACTAAAAATACAAAAAATTAGCTGAGCATGATGTCACATGCCTGTAATCCCAGCTACTCGGGAGGCTGGGGCACAAGAATTGCTGAACCCAGAAGGCAGAGGTTGCCGTGAGCCAAGATCACACCACTGCACTCCAGCCTGGGCAACAGAGTGAGACTCTGTCCCAAACAAACAAACAAACGAACAAGAAAGAAAAAGAAAAAAATATATATCCTCCCATCAAGTACAAAAGGTAATGTCTTACCTGTGTTCTCTGCCAGAGACGGATAGACCATTTCTCTTGTTTTAAATAGCGTTCTATTTCTCCACTCCAACCAATCCCATCGAAGACTGAATGAATGAAACAGCATGGGAGGTGGAAGAGTGAAAGCAATTGTTCAAGGTTTAGCAGAAACTGCCCAAAGGTGCCAGTCAGTGCCAGCTGCAGCACAGCAGACTTTGTTATAAACTGCCTGACCTCTTCTTCCCTCTTTTCTGCCCCTTATAACACTTTTTATTTTTGCTGTGAACCAAGCCAGCTACTTTAATGAGCAACAGACAAGTAGCATAAATATATTCACTCATCTGGCAGCTTTCATCTGGCAAATTTGTAACATATGAATTCCAAAGCAGGTAAATAATTTAAGATCACTAATGTAAATGGATAAGTAACACTTAACTCATAAATAATACTCATAGAAGAATTTTTCTTCTTTGAGGCATATAAAAGCAAATCTGTATGATGATCACTGACCTAAGAAAAGGTTAAGAGTAGTTTAATAAATGCACAAGTAGAATTCAGACAGACACAAATTTATTTTTCCTGTTACTACATCCATATGGCAACAATCCAATCTGTGAAGCTGAATTTATGAGGTAAGGGCATAACTCAAACCCTGCTTGTTTAAAAATGCAACAATTTAGGGCAGTTTGGAGTAGTGATATTATACAACACTTTGCATTTTGAATGGCAGTGAAATTTTACATTGATTTTCACAGCAGAAGACACTTAAACGAACACTCTAGTAAAAATTAATGGATTATTTTACCTTCCCCAATGACCTTTAAAATGCCTAAAATTCAAGGTGAAGTACCTAACAGTTACCACCTCTGCTTACTACACCAGTTGTATTACACCAAAGACAGGGTTTCAATATTTCCAAATTGGCTACTGATAGAGACATGCAATTGCCAAAGACAGGGTTGAACAATAGCCGGTTTCCCTTTCCCTGTGGAAAAAACAAAATATATTGCTTCCTTAGGACTCCTCATTCTGTAGAATCTTGATTTCTAAAGGAGAAAGAAATTAACTATTTTCTCCATTTAAAGAGACTGTACTCTAGATAAATGCAAAGGCAACAAGAATGTAATGAACTCAGGTAAAGCAGCTGAATACGTGTGGCCAGAGATACCAGTTTTCTCTGGTTTTATGTCTTAACACTCTCAAAATCAAAGTGCATTATCAGTAGACTTCCAACATTTCACTGCAACGAAAGAATAGCTTTCAGGCATCCAAGTCCCAAATGGGATAAGGGGCAAAGCCTATTTAGCAAGAAATCATAAAGCCACATTTTTATGTCTTTAGTTCTGACCTCCCGTTTGCGTGCCAGAATTTATATGCAGCTGCAAATTGCATCAGATATATAACTTCATCTCTGTCCCTTACTTTAAATTCAGTATGTTCAAACTCAATTCTGCCAGAAACTGTTAAGAATCTCAGGTTTTACCCTATTTGCAAGCTAACAAGTTGGCCTGCTATCATTTCACGAATGCTGGTAGAAGTTAAAAATAAACAAACAAACAAAAAAAACTTCCTGGGTCAAGGACAAGGATATTTTATTACTCCCCACAAAAATAGTAGCCAGAGTATCATCATTTAGTGGGAGGCATTGTCTCTTTCTTACAAGGCTGTTCACTAACCAACCATCCTTCAGTTCACAACCAAAAGGGTGTCACTGTGCCTCTGTTCATGAGACACGTACACAAGTAATCCATGGAGCACTGTCTCCAACAAATTCCTTCTTACCGTGTAAACCTGCCCCATGGTTACATGAAAAGAGACACCTGATGTATTAGGAAGTCATGAAAAAGACCTGGTGCTTTTGGTTGACCACAAAGATTCAAAAACTTACTGCATCATACACCAAGCATCATATTTTATCTGGATTTTTCTTTTTCTAAATCTTAAAACTGGCCTATGTCTAATGTGATAAAATCTGGCCTCTGACAACATTAGGAATAGGAATGAGACTCCTTGGCTTCTAAACATATCGTTTTTCTGACACACCACCCTGGCTTCAAATTATAAGAGAATCTCTCTCTTATTAATGATTCCAATTACCAGTTTTGATTCGTAGCTCTTTCCCTAAGGATACTATATGAACCTCAAACAGGTAACACTCAAAAGGTATATCTGGTAATGTTTTGAGGTATTTTTCTTTATAATAAGTTCCTATGAGTATGGGAAATAGTAAATTGCAAGGTAATGCCATTGCTGATAAATGTGCAAAATACAGATTTTTTTCATAATCTTAATGAAAAAAATCAAAATGAGAGCTCCATATTTTCTCATCTTCACCCAAAAACCCAAGGCAGGCCCATTAATTTCAGTGATACCGAAGAAAGAGTTCCTCTGAATTTCATTCTTTATTTTCCCTTAAATTGGACACAGATAAATTCAAGAGCAAGTCTGCCAGAAGCAAAAGGAATAGAACAAAACTACCATTTCAACATCAAATACCACTAAGCTACATATTTACTGTAGGAAAATTGAAGGCTCCTATTTAAGCTATAAAGTTATATTCTAGCTCAAAAGATTTTCTTCTCAAAATTATCAGATACATTTAAGTCCTAAATAACTATTCACTGTTTTTGTGGTGGCACGCTTAGGATAGCAGTCAGGTCAGTTTGAAGTTATCTATCCTCTTGCTGGAATGTTCATTTTCTGCATCTCCGAATAGTCTATGTTCTGTTTATCTACCATGGAAATATTATGATTTGCTAAATACAATAGCAGGTTGCCGTTAAGTACCGTCAACAAGTTAAGCAAAATATTGTCCTGACTCTCTTGAAATTTATTTTTCTTTGGTATTTTAACAGAAAACAACTGAGGCAGGCATGCAAAATCCACCGCACTATCAGAAATTTCTAGTTGTATAACTTGATATATTCCAAAAGGGGCTATTTTATTTTCTTTAACATGAATAAAAAATAAAATACCCCCAAAATAAGAGCCTATGGTCGACTGTTCCGTGCATTATGGTTCTCTTGGATAAACAGGTTATTTCCTTACCGGTGGTCATGCCTTGTAGCCTCCTATTATGAAGGTTTATGTGCAACACTTATTAAATAAGTCCCTTGATTAGTTGCATATATAGCAGATTTAATTATTATTACTCTAAGGTATTACTATATTTTAACCTATTATGTATTGGCAAAATAGGTACTATACATATTTTTTTAGATAAGGAAACCAAGGTTCAGAGATCTTAAGTGAATGGCTTAAGGCCCAAGGCCGGAACATAATCCTTTATTGGTGAGATACTCTCCCAGAACTCCATGCTTAGCATTATTTCGGGGATAAATTCACTTACTCACTTAACGAAAGAGTATTCTAGTTAACGAGCTAGGAACTGGTAATACAGTAAGAAAAAAAGAGACACAGACCTTGCCCCAAGAGGTCCACAGCCAAATGTGGTGATGGTGAAGACATATTAGACAATCATATACGATCAATCACAATCAGTGGGATAAGGTCCAATGATTCTGAACTCCTTTGCATACCTTCAACTCATCCATCCATCCATCCATCCATCCATCCATCCATCCATCCTTTCCTGAGAAGAAGTTAGTTTCTTACAAGCATTATGCTAGACAGGGTTAGAAGACACAATGCTGAACAAGACACTGCAAACTTTTATAGAACTCTGGCTCGCTACATTAAAAACAATTACTATTTCTTGCAATGAGAAAGTATTGTTTCTGAGTTTCTGCCAATTCAATTTAATGAGAAATCACCAAAACTCACTTCAGAGAAATGCCATTTATGTTGTTTTTGTCACTATGCCTTATTAAAAATAATTTTGATTACTTAACTCTTTTTTGCAATGCTAAGCCTCAAACCATGCACACAATGAAGAAAAGCAGCAGACAGACAAAGGTCTGAGGCATACAGCAAATAAGGGCATAACTAAGGGAATGAAGGCTGATGGAAGACGAGATGGAAGTCGAAATTTAAAAAACTCAAATCCACGACTTCCTGGAAAATAAATTACTTCTAGCCTAAAAGGTCTTCCTGCTTTTAATTTGTTTACTTTTTAATCTACGTGGAATGCCTACCACCACATTACTTTTCCTAAAAATTCTTCTATGTGTCATGGTGTATTAGTTCGTTTTCATGCTGCTGATAAAGACATAACCAAGACTGGGCAATTTACAAAAGAGGTTTAATCGACTTACAGTTTCACATGGCTGGGGAGGCCTCACAATCATGGTGGAAGGCAAGGATGAGCAAGTCACATCTTACGTGGATGGCGGAAGGCAAAGAGAGAGAGTTTGTGCAGGGAAACTGCTCTTTTTAAAACCATCAGATCTTGTTACACTTATTCGCTATTGAGAGAACAGCACAAGAAAGACCCGCCCCCATGATTCAATTAGCTCCTACTGGGCCCCTCCCACAAAACATAGAAATTGTGGGAGTTATAATTCAAGATGAGATTTGGGCGGGGACACAGCCAAACCGTTTCACATGGTTCGACATGAAAATCATGAATGGCTCCAAATGGACTGGAAGATGACTCTTTGGTCTTACATTAAGAGCCCTCCACAAATCCGGTCTATTCTCCCTAGAATGAGCCCTTTCCCTAACAAGACTGGGAAAGTGGGTCCACTCACTATCCCTGAGCATGCCTATGCCCATAAAAATGTTCTCACCACTCACTTTTTCAGAGGATCCTTACTTTTCAGCTAATGTTTACTAAACATTCACCATGTGTTACATGACTATTTTATTTAATCCTCACTTCATGCCGGGACAATGGGCTGGCTTGGGTAGGTGAACACCTTCCTCCCAAATCAGTTATCCTCAGCACTGGTGGCTTCCCTGGAAAGAGAAAACTGCCAATTCACATCCGTCTAAAGGCATCTAAGCACTAGGCAAGCAGCTGACATTCTCAGACAACTTCTGTAGGCAGCTGGAGTCCTAAATTGAACTGTTGGGTCCTAAGTAGCCTCTGTATTCTCCACCAGTAAGAATGCTTCCTCATTCTTGCCCTGTGGTAAGGCACAATACCACTCAAATCCACAGAGTAGGTTCAGCAGAATCCAAACATAGTATACCTAGTACGTCCTCTTTTCTCTTGCTGACTGAGCCTTCTAAGTTTTCCCTTTCACCAGTAAAATCTATTCCTTAACCCATGCTGGGTGAGGTGGGCAATCAGTGTTGAACTCTGGTGCGTGATGAATGGAGACTTAGATGGAATCTAGTGAATGAAACCACCACCACCACGACAGTGCCTTTTGGCATGTGTCTCACTCGCTCTTTTAAGGCTGAGCTAAAGTCCCATTCCCTCTGTGAAGAAGTCTCTGATTCTCCTTATTAAAGGGAGTTCTTTAGCCTCTGTTTATAAGAGAGGTGATCCTTTAGCCTGTGAATAAAGCAAGGCTTTGAGATATATACCATCTTTAGTTAAGGCAATGTTTTCACAAATGTTAATTTTGGTTCCAATGACACTGTACACTCCCTAAGGGTAAGACAAGAGCCTTATATTTAGCAACTTCAACAGGACCAGATATAAACATGTAAAAAATAAGCATTTAATGTATATTTGCTGGTTTTGTGTGTATAAGTATATTCTGTCCTTCACAAGACCACACACTTCATCTACTCATTATTTACATATCTAATACACCAAGTACTGTGTTGGGCACTGGGTCCACAAAGATACTGTCTTGGCACAAGAAGCTCCCAAGCTGGCAGTAAGATGAATATACAAACAATATATTCAAAAAATTTATGCAGAACCGTGAGGTAGTGTGGAGGGCACGTCATGGAGGACCTCACGGGTTGGGGGAGGCAAGCATGTGCACAGCCAGAACAGTTACATTCTAGTAGTGCTCTGATGGATTAGACTAAAAGGGAGAAAATATCTACAACTGAATGAAAAGTACATCAACTCTTTAGTTATTAAATGAATAATACTAACCTAATAGAAGATTATTCCTATCATTGATAAAATTATAAAGCTCAATTAATGATCAAAAGTTCTCCCACAAGTTATTAACCTTGAATTACACACCAAAAGTAATTTCACTGATTTCATTCTTCAGCAGTAGCCACCTTAAAGGGTAAGAAAATAGTGAACCTTTCAGAAGTTTTCACAGTTCATCTCTGGAATTTTTTTTATTGGAATCTATTCAGGATACCAATTTCTAAAATATGTAACAATGAAAGAAAAACTAAATTTCTTGCTTCTTACAGTTGAGCCCAAGGAACACAGAACTGGTATGAATTATGGCCAATTGAAGAAATGTACTTTTAAAGATTTTTTTTTTTTTTTTTTTTTT